>NC_086176.1:48030535-48330535 GCF_023053635.1 Elgaria multicarinata webbii | reverse complement strand
TTACCCTTGCAGCAGTGGAGCCTTTACCGCCACCATTGGCACAGCAGGAGCAAGTGCGCAATTTCCAGAGCCTCCATTGGAAGCTCCGGAAATTGTACACTTCCCCTGCTGCGTTAATGGCAGCTGTAAAGACCCCAGTGACACAGTAGGGGGGAAGTGTGCAATTTCAACAGTGGGGGCAGATGGCTGCTGACCACTTGCTAGGGTCGCACAGATGCTCAAGTGTGAGTCCACGCTCATGTTGCAGGTGCCCAACTGGGTCTAGGGGGGCAAACATGGGGGAGTCCGCCGGACTCAGAAGAGCACTCAAGACATCCCTAAATAAAAAGTACTTGTGGTAAAATACTTTTCAAGCATACCCAAGCATGCAGGGGTGCAGAATCTCAGGCCCAGGGGCCCACATATGGCCCTCCAGGATTCCCCTTCCTCTTTGCCCTGTCACCAAACATTGTTTTCTCCATTCTAAAAGGTTGAAATGCCTCTCCTAGGGCTTCGTTACCAGTAGTAAGAGCTTTAAGGTCCAATCCTATGCATTGGATTGAGCCCTTAAACTAAAATATGCTGGCATATTTTGGTCTCACCCAGAAGGAATTGGCTCCCTATTCGCAACTGAGTCCAATTCAAAGTGCTCATTTTTAAAGTCCTAAATAGCTGGGGACCCAAATATCTGAAAGAGTGCCACCAGCCATATCCTGCCAGGGCATTAAGGCCTTTAGAGGAGGCCTTCCTCTGAGTACCAATGTTGGAAGATGTGCATTACAGACAAGTGGAACTTTTCTGTGGTGGTGCCCTGACTTTAAAAAAGCATTAAAAACAACACCAGATAAGGTCAAAACAGAGCAGAGAATTAAAAAAAATAATCAACAGAGGTAAAACAACTTTAAAAGCTAAAACAGTCTTCTCCAGCCTGGTGCCCTTTATGTAACTGTACGCTGTAACTGCCATCCCCACCTAGCATAACCATTGCCATATTGGGTAGAGATGAGGGGAGTTGTAGTCCACATATAGAGAGCACCAAGATGGGGAAAGCAGTGCTACAACATGATTTAAAAGGCTTGGAAAACAGTTTTGCCTGGTGACAAAAGGACATTAGAGTAGGAGCCAGGTGAACATCTATAGGGAGGACATCTCACAATAGGGTGCCACTACTGCAAAGGCCCTCTCATTCGTAGTTACCTGGTTAGGGAGTTTGTTGTGGTTTCTGAAATTTCCAGTTCACACAATAACTGTAGCCCACCATGGCTTAATTAAGCGATGGTGGATTGTGGTGTGTGCCGGTGGCTATTCTGAATAATCAACCCGGGTGGGGGTGGCGGGGTTGCCATGGTTGCCATGTTGTTCGAACCCAGGCAACATGAGCTTTTGTTGTTATTGTTGTTTTGTTTTTTGGAGAATTAAATTATCCTCAAATAATCCTACATCATACCATGGGATTAACCTGAGGGTAGCTTAACCTTCAAACAACTCCTGCTGCCTGAATTGAGATGACACAACAAACCATGGCACCCATTCCCCTCGAGGGTTGAATATTCAAAATGGCCGCCAGCATGTAACACAACCAAATGAGGCTTAAATAGACCATGCTGGGCTGCAGAGATCGTGTAAACCCAGTTTCAGAACTTAGGAGAAGTTTATTTTACAACATGAAATGGATTAAGTTCAGAATGTAGTATATTGTAATTTAATAATGTTAGCAAACAATCTCAAGTTCTTTTGAAATCATAGGTATTTAAGATCAGAGTGCCTCAATTTTTTTCATAAGAATTGTGATTAAATTGAATAAGAAATGGAAGTTTGACTTGTGTATTTGTACAAAGTTAGCATGAGATATGAATTCATTTTCAATGATGTCTCTGTAGAGAAATGCAAGTTTGAATTATTCATTTTTGATTCTTCGTTTCAAGCAAACATATTTGGCAATTAAAAATATATTACTCTTATACCAGATACATTGACATTTTACAAGATTAAGTGAATAGAATAAGCCTCATGTTCTTGGTTCCCTTGTAGTTTATAGCCAACGTAAGCTGTGTTTGAATTGCCTTTATATTTATCAACATCTTTTGATTTGTTCCCATGGGTTTATTATAGCTGTCATATATGCACAAGTGAACTACTGCTAAGTAAATAATAATTAGTGGATATAAGAATATTGAAATATAGTTTTATTCGAGAATAACTGCAAATTGCAGCTTCTTTTCTTAAGCATCTAGTTGGGAGTATCCCTGTGTCTTGGGCATCCATCCTCAATCTCCCTGTCACTATGACTATGAACTAACCATTTCTTTCCTTTTCCTATTCCACTTTCTTCTCTCTCTCTCTCTCTCTCTCTCTCTCTCTCTCTCAATTTCACCCGAGCATATTTTTACTGCTGCGGTGTCTTCAGTTGTTTTCAACTCTTATATTTCCCTTCCTTAGCTGTGGGGAAGGCTTATAGTTTTTATATAGCTGTCTACAAACTACATGTCTGTGAAAGAATACTTTCCAATGCCTCATTGCGGACACTCATTACCCTTTTTAAGTGAAAATATGTATGTGTAATGCATATGTTGTATGCTAAGCACAAATGTAATTTATTATTATTGTTGTTGTTGTTATTATTATAGGGTAATGCACAGCTAGTTCGTGATGTTGATATAGAGAAAGTGTCTTCGTTTGAAAACCCTTACGTAGATGCAATAAAGAGTTTATGGAATGACCCTGGAATCCAAGAATGCTATGACAGACGACGGGAGTATCAGTTGTCAGATTCTACTAAATAGTAAGTATGAAATTTTAGACATTTATCACGGACAACAATTTTTCCAACACTTTCTGAAATATTCAGCCTGTGATAATCTTTTTCAAATTTCCTTTCTACATTGAAATACATATCTGGTTATATTTTAAAATAGTTTGTATAACTGTTGGCAGTATAATTAATTGAAGGATATGTATGTATAGACATACAGTTATGTAGGCACTGATTGAAACATTGACATTGATTACAAGGTAACTGACCTCCTCAAATTGGCACCTGAATTTGCCTGCTGACATATATATGAAGCAATACCTTTGCACCAGAATGCAGGAACACTAGTACACCCCCAGGACCTGTGACTGCACCCATCAAGACTTCTACGGCCAGGAAGCAGAAAGTTGGCAAATGTATCTCCCGATCTACCAACTTTTGGCTTCCTAGCTCTGAGGTGAGCAGAAGCAGCAGTGTGTGTTCATTAGAAGTGGCTGCAGTTGGTAAATGGGTGTATGGGTAGGCAAGTGCATAGGGGAATGGCAGGAGAACTGGCACATGGCAACCAGCAGGTAGGAGAGGGTAGCAGGCAGAAGAGGCGGGCAGGGAGGGGGGAGGAGAATGAAATACTGAGAGGGGGCAGAAGAAGGAAGAATGGGGGCAAACAAAAAAAGAGGAAATTGAGGGAGAGGGAACAAGAAAAGAGGAAATCCAGGGAGTCCGCAGGTGGTGTGGCACCCACTCTCAGGGTCATCCCTTCTTCCCCGCAAGTAGTGGGGTTCTACCACTGGGCACGGAGCTCTGTGAGGGGGGAGTTGTTTTGCCATCGTAGCGATGGTTCTTGGTTTTTTTCTTTTCTACTTAATTTTTGCTGCATGGTCGTGCCTGCGTTGCTGCGCAAAAGTAAAAACACAAACACACAAAAACGTCACGCCGGCTGCCCCACTTTCTTTCTGGGACATCACGCTGGTGTTTGGACGCTGGGTGAGAATCCCGGAAGCGGGAAAGCCCGGGTTCCTCCCCTCCGAGTCCTGGAAAGCCGGTAGGTATAGACATGCCCAAAGTCTGGGTGCAATCCTATCCTCGACCACGGTTGTTCTGAAAATAAGGTCTTCACCAAAGTTCTTGTAGAGCAAGATGATAGAGCTACTACAGAGGAAGCTGTATGTGAAACAAAGATTTCTCTACTTCAAGGATCCCAGAACTACAGCAGACAGTCTCCCTCACCTTTCCACAAGTCTATATAACTTCAGATTATAGACTTGAAATTGCAGGATTTACTTGTTTGTTTTAAGTTTACAATTCACTTTAACAGTATCCTAAAAACAGTTCAAAACAGTTTACTGTGATATAAAAATTAAAATGTACTGAAGCAATCAACAGACCATGATAAAACATTTGATGTTGAATTTACTTTGTGTAAAACATTCTTCAGAGGACTAATAAATATATAAGAGAGAGAGAGAGAGAGAGAATTGAAATGAACCTGCTAGATTGTGTGTTAAACTTATGCTGATAGCTTCCTGTGCTATGTAAAATCTACAGGACAGTGGCTTTTGTGCAGTTATGAGGCCTATTATGTGTCTAATGTAACCAAGCATCCAATATTCCTGTTGTTTCTTACCTTCCCATAACACAGCATAAATGATCAAATAACCTGCTGTCATGAATATTAACAGAAACAATGAGAACGAGTTGCAATTGCTCTGATTCCTGCAGATTCATTATTTGACTGATGATGTAACTTTTTACTTAGAAACCCCACTATACTTTCACCTCTGTTCTCTTGCCTATCTTTGTTATGTTAAGTGTTTAAAACAAGATTAGAATTTGCCGTCTGTATTTCTGGCATCTCTCTCTCTCTCTCTCTCTCTCTCTCTCTCTCTGAAGAGACGGAATAATGGTTTGGACAAGAAGAAAGTCAGCAAAAATGCTGGTTAACAGTAACTTCAAGAGACAAGAAGGTGAATATTATAACAGGCCTGTTCAGATGACACTTCAGGCTCTATGGTTAGTGACACTGTGGTTCCTTGGGGTTACCATTAACCACAAGCTGTGCTGTTGCATACAACACTAAATGCCACGGTTAGAGCTGCTAACCCTGCTGCAGTCGGTCCGACTGTGGTTAGTGAGTGAGCAGGATTTAGCAATACACATTGCATAAGACACTTTAAACCCAGCTGCTTAACCAAAAGGCTTAACCAGCAGGGTTTAAGGTGTCTTCTGAACAGGCCCAACCAAGATAGAGACATGAAAGTTAAGTAAATAGTAGTCTTAAGTTATAACTAGAAACTTAAAACAATATTGACTAATAGTTAAAAGATAATAATCAAATAACTTTTTGAGTTAGCTACTACATAGAAAATCATTCCAAAAAAGCATATCAGTACAGAGGGAATTACAGAGCAGGCAGGTTCTCTCACTGGAACCTCATGGCTCTTCAGCATTGGTAAGCATCAAGGCATACTCGTCTAGTTGTTTTTCAGGCTCTCTGAACTCACTTTGTTCTGTTTGGGAAATTGCTTTTAGGGAAACTGCTCTTTGGAGAATTGCTAAGTGTTGTGATTGTAGTCTGTGTATCTCACTTACTGTATTTTTAATATATTCTTTTGAATGTAAAAAAGTAGTTTTAAAAAGAAATGTATTTCCCAAGGCTTGATTTCTCATTTTTAATACAGGTACAGTTCCAAGAACCAACAAAAGACAGAGTTACTTCCTTTGTAGATAATTTTCATGCATCTTGGTTTGCTTAGCTACTGGATGTGAGAACTGATCTGTAAGATGCAAAGTTGGCAATGCCTCTCTTCAAATCCCTCTTCTCATACCAAACAGCAGGTGGAATTGTTAGTCAAGATAATTAGAAGAAGGCCAGTAACCAGGGCGATATTTATCGACCCCTGAACATAACTGTTTGCAAAAAATAAACTTCACTGTATTGTATCTGCTTGTCAGTAGGAACTACTATAGAAAATAGCGAAAAATCTGCTGCTTGCATAGTCTCTTCCACATGGGTATACCATTGTGGAGTGTAGGGGGAGAAATAACGAGACGAGACACGTTAAGTGGGATTAAATATGGGCCTCATTTATTAAAGATCTGCAAAAGGGAGTGAAGGCTTAAGCGGGCATCATCATTTGGCCAAGCCGTAGGCCATGTTAGGATCAGGGCGAACCATTCACAGCCTGTGAAGTGGCGCCTGTCAATTCGCCACCTCACAGGCTTGTCCTTCTTGATGTAGGGAGGCCTTCTGGTGTCACACACACCCCAGGCTGCCAGGCTCTGAGTGGGTGAGGAGGGTTAGCCTCAAAAGTAACCCTTATCCCCTGACTGGTGCTGCAAGGCTCCTAGTTGTGGACCCTCAGGCATTACCCATCACCACAACGTTGCCTGTGAATGCCCACCAATAGCAAACCGAGATCAAGATGCCCGCTCCTACCTGCCCACCACAAATGTGACCGAAAAATGAACCAAATCAACCTAATTAATTCACCCCTGCTGTCTTACAGTGTGAAGTAGGCGAAAAAAACTCATAACCAAGTTAGATTATGAGCAAAAAATTCCTACTTGGCCCCCAGAAAGGGCGACCAGCAAGTCCACACTGTCGACAGGGAGGAGAGGGAGGGAGGGAGCCGCGCAGCAAAGAGAGAGGGCAGGGAGGGATGAGCAGGGCTTAAAAGGCCTCACAGTCCCCTCCTCATCCTGGTTGCACCACATGGAGGCCCGCCAATGGTGGACCTCCATGTCCCGTCTCGCTCACTCCCATCCGCAACTGGCCTCCCCCGCCCAGGCAAGCCAAGCGTGTGGAGGGGGCATTTCTTTGAACCCAGATCAAAATGTCTAGCTATAAATGTTAAAAGCTTTTAATAATGTAGAACTTGCAAAATATATTTGAGAATTATTTTCCTTTGATGAAAGTTCTGCAACGTTCCTTGTTTTTTAGGGAAGTACCTAAGTTGGGACTCTGACTTCCGTGAAGTTCTGTGAAATTATGGGTAGTCTTATAATGACAGCTGTATTTCATAACTCTGATTTAGTAGCATCACACCAATAGAACAGGGGGAGTGATAAAGTTACATTTCAAAACATGTGTTTTTACAAGCTGTGATTGGGGAAATTCTTATCCCAGTCCTTCTTGCTAATAATTCTTGATATTTTATCTTTTTCTAGTCTTCTAAAATCCAATTAAACTAGTTAATCAGCCTTGAAAATAAATATTATGTGGTTTGTTATTTAGCTACTGCTCCTCTTGTATTTTTGACTAGAAGATTGATACCTGTTCATACTTTTGCCTAAAAGTGCCATCCCATGTTTCTAGAGAGATGTACAGTAGGGGATGGGAGGACCAAAATATTTTAGTAATACACTGTCTTAATGCAAATGATTTCCCACTTGCAGGTGCTTATTTACTGGTTTAAGTATATAAAACATTAACTATAAATTAATTTATCTTTCCTTCCAATATTGAATTCAGGTGGTTAAGTGACTATCTCTTAGAAACAAAACCGGGGCACCTGAAACTAAGATAGCAGGTTCTCAATATTTGGGAGACTCCAAGCCCTGGAGAAGTATAGAAGTTTGTAAATTAAAAGAAAAATATGTCTTTTTAAAAAATAAATAAAACCCCAAACAAACCACCCTCTGAAACCTGGCTGGAAAGAACATGGTAAGCTTACAGAATGTTGATGGCATTTAATCCTATAGAGAAAAAAACCCAGAAGTATAAGTCTATCAGTTCTGTCTATGGATGAGAACTGTTGAAGTATAGAAACTTGGTGTGATGGGGATGAAGTAGTGGGAGGGAAAATAAAATAGAGTAAATGGGACAGATAAAGTCCCTGACAGCTTAAAGTAAGTGCTCTGGTGAGGAGGAATTAAGGTGTATAGTGTGCATTCAGTCTACAGAATTGAGTTTTGCCACCACTATATAGCTATAAAATGCTAATATTTGGTTCTGGCACCCATCTAGCACTCTATAGCACAATACGAGTAGGAGGGAAGGGGAGTTGTCATTTACCACTTCCTCAGTCCTGAAACTCCTCCCCCATTCTCTCCATGAAAGGCCTGAATAATAATAATAATGGGACAGAACAATTAATACTGACAAAACAATACCTTGCAACTGACCAGAAATAACGGTCATAGACAAAAAAGAAAAACACACATACCTCATCAATATAGCAATATCGAATGACAAAAAATGTTGTTGAAAAGGAAGAGGAAAAGAGAGAAAAATATATACCACTGGCCATGGACTATGGCAACAGGAAAAGGTCACAATTATTCCGTTAGTCACATCAGTCACTGGCATCACATCAAAAAACTGCACAGAAAACCTTCAGAAACTGGGCCTACCAAAATACATCCACACCTACATCCAGAAAGCAGTCATACTTAAAACATGCTCAATTGTCAGGAAATTCCTGGATCTGTAAAAGACAGCATGACTTGGCAATGCCCGTCATGTCTGTCTAGAAAAACCACCATGAGCAAGAAAGATGATGATAATAATAATAATGATAATAATGATAATAATAATAATAATAATAATAATAATAATAACAACAACAACCCGCCTCTCCCTTTGGATTGAGGCGGGGAACAACATTAGTACAACAAATCAACACATCTTTAAAAAAATGATTTCACATCCATCTGGGTAGGCCGGAAAAAGCTAGTCTTTAAAGCTGCCTTAAATTCAGAGAGAGAGAGAGAGTTATTTTTATGAATCTCCTCTGTTCGGAACTGAAAACCGCATCGAGGATGCGATCTGCTGAATGTGTGGGTCCAATGAGCAGTTGGAATAGGCCCATGTTTGTCATGGATGCCATGAATTCCCGAGCTGCACCTGACAAACTGGTCCCGAATGAGATGTTGAAGTCACCCAGGACCAAAAGCTTGAGCGACTCCAACACCAACTCCGAGACCTGTTCTGTGAGCTCAGCCAGGGAGTCTGATAAGCAACGGGGTGGCCGGTACACTAACAGAATCCCCAGTCTATCCCTGGTCTTCAGACTTAGGTACACACACTCGATGTGATTCAATTTCCAGACAGAAAGTCTGGTCAGGTTAAGATTGTCTTTGTAGACCACAGCTATGACGACGCCCTGCCCACTTTTCCTCACCTGCTCACTAACACAGCACCCAGCGGGGAGGGCCTGGGCCCATGTCGGGCCACTGTTATCTCCAAGCCAGGTCTCTGTGAAGCATGCTAGGTTGGCCTCCTCATCTGTAAGAAGTTTATAGATGATATTTGTTTTGTTTTTAACCGACCTGGCATTGCATAGGAGCAAGGAGAGGTTCTGTGGGTGGCTTGAGTCGTTCTCCAAGTTACCCAGGGATAACAAGGCCTAGAAGGCTCCTGCTCCAGGCCAGCTGGAGCCTTAAAGAGGAACACTCCCTTCTGGGGGTGAGGATACACTGCAACATGGTGTTGCATGTCCCACTTGTTCGTATTTATAACTTTTCTTAACTCCCTTTCTTTTAAAACTCAAGGCAGTGTTATCTCAGCAAAACAATAGCTAAATATAAATTATATCACTTTCTTTTATCAGTCTTTGCTTAGAACTACTGGGCTGCTTTGCCAAAGCTGCACATCAAAAAAATCTCATGTTCAACGTGGAAAAAACTGCAGACATGGAACCTGCAGTGTTGAAAATGACCAGAAATGATGGATTGAAGAATGTCCTCCCACACCCTAATTATATTTTCTAGGCAGTGTGTTGTAGTCAAATGGTATGCCTATTTTAGCCTGCAATTATATAACTTCAGCTTACATCACTATTGTGACAAATGTACTCTAAACAGTATAGCTTTATCAAGCCATTTGAATGACCTGTTTGCCAAGGGTCACAAAAGACTATCCTAAAAAGGTGTGAACTATTAGTGTTTTTTTTATTATTTATACATATATTGGCATACCCCAGAAACAAGAAATAGGCATAAATCACATTTCTGGTCTCTTCTGATATGGTAGAGGCTTGCTAGATGCATGTCTAAACATGTGCTGGTGGTTTCAGATTTCAATAAGTGTTGGCTAGGTGTTGCTTTTATGATGAAAATGTCAACATGGTAGCTGTAGGAACAAGACTCGGCTTGCACCCACCGTCCTCTTACTATGTGTAAAACATAACTTCTGGGCGAGGCTGTACTGTCTTGATCTATATTGGGGTGGGGGTGGGGTTGTCTCCCTGCCCCTGCAATCTCATCAAAAGAATAAAAAGGTGGTAGTATGGATTGCAGGAACTGGGAGATCCCACATGCAGGTAAATATGTTCTGCCCTTTCTCGAATTTTACATTACATTCTTATCATAATATGCCATCCTTCCAAAAACAACCAAGGCAGTTTACAAAAATCCAATCAAATAAAAACGTAATAAAACACTAAAAGAAACCTTGAAAGCCACAAAAATTTAAAAAAGCCAAATTAAAAAGACGTGTCTTGACACCCTTCCTTAATTCAAGGAGTGTGGAGACCATACAGTGATCTGTAGGACAAAAATCTTTCCACAGTACATTTCCAAAACAGAAACTTTTCCAGTGCTTTATTTTTCTGCAAAATGTTTTCCATTTCATGTGTTTATTAGTAGCAATGAATGGATGCAACTACAGTATTAGGCAAGCTTGGCAGTTTGAAAATTGTAATTAATGTTTTTCAGGTTATTATTATCCTTAGTAAGTATGAGAGGGAATACAACTTTGTCATCAAAACACATATATGTCTCAGTGTAAAATAGGACTAATAAGTAGTGACAGTGAAACTGAAGGTGTCCTAACAACCTTAGTGGTAGAGAGATGACTCTGTTGAAGTTGATGAGTGGTTATCAGCATATCATGCATAGTTCTTTGGGTTTTTCAACCCAATCCACATAGGACATTGGCCAAAGCAATTTACCCTCCCTTTTGCCTTATGAACTCCTGAAGTCCTGAACTCACCCAATTCTCCCCTGCACCTGCACATTGCAGAAAAAGTTTGGTTGTGATGGGCAAGCTGACTTACACATTTTCATCATTGAGGGAGTCCCAGGTAAGTTCCCAAGGAACTATAGGGTTATCTGGAATACAGTGAACTGATTAAACATCCTGCGGTTTGTTCTTGGGTTACAGCTCTGGGTTGTTCTTCCTTTAACAACCCAGAGTTCCGAGTTTACATGTCGTGGAGAATAACCCAGGGATGGGGTATCCCTGAGTGGTTTAGTGGGCCAGAAGCAGGTGAATGGTCAGGAGTCAGCTCGCTCACGCCTATATGCTCCCAGTCAAACGATGGGTTGTTTAATTGTGCAAACCGGGTGAATATGAAAACCACCAGCTTAAGTAATGGCTTGCCCTTCTGTTTTGCCTATGTAACTCTCTAGGCATCGATGTATCCTAATGGTGCTGCACAATTAATATTATCAAGCATTCTATAAAACCTGTAATAGGATTTTCACTATTAGCTGCTTTGTGCATGCTGAAAATATTTGGCTGTAGCATTAAAGGAAGATTCACTCAAAAGACATGACCTTCAACCCTGAGAGAAAAAATGTTTTTGGTGGTTGTGTTCATAACTGACTCTTTTAGTTTTTGCATAATTTATCATTGCAGTTATGCTCTCTAACGTTTTTCCTGGAAATTCTCATTACACCGGTAAGTTACAAGATTTCAGGCACCTTTGAAAGCAATGCAATACACTTGCGCACTCTCTCATATACTCTCTCTTTGACGAGAAGACTATTTCAGTCATTGGCTTTTTATATTTTGATAGAATATATTGTAGCTCTGATCTCATATTGTATGCATTTCAGCATTTAAGCGGGGGGGGGGGGAAACACTTTCATTAAAAAATATGGCACATCTTAATATATTTCTAGTACAACCACATTTAAAAAAATAATTATAGCAGTAATTTGTTCTGTAAAAATGATTTGGAATGGCTGTTGAGGCAACTCTGCTGGGTTGCCATAGTGATAGGCCTGAGGTGCATTATCAAGGTAATATGTGTGTAACAAGCTGATGGCCACAGTGCTCTCAGTGCTTTCTGATTCAGTTACAGAATTCCCAGTATAGCAGAAAAACAAAATCAGTATAAATCATAATCAACACAATAATAGAAAGAAAAAAAGAAATACCATAAAAATAATCTAAAACTAATACAATATGAAAATCATACAAATAACAGTTTCATGGAGGTGCCAGTTTAGACAATAATATATTGGAACCCTTTGGATAATTTGGCAAAGAAAATGTGAGTTTCAAAGGTTGTCTAAATATATACCTATTTGTACACTATACCACTGATGAAGATCTATGGTAAAAATGTGTTTGGTTATGTTTAATATTGAATGAAATGATTGTACGCTTTAGTTATGCTTCTGTGCATTAATTGATAACTGTATGGTTTTAGTCTGTAGAGATAAAGTAGTATTATCAGAGGGATTTGGGAGGGGGGAAGGGGGGAATTGTTGACTTTCACCAGTTTACTTATCCCACTTGATTAGTTGCCTTTAAAGACAACCCAGAAACTTCAGTTTGTACAGAATTTGGCAGCCAGAATAGCTTATTCATAGCTTTTTACATCACCCTGGAATTTTTTGATGACAAGTAGTTAAGAGGGACATTTACATTTTCTGACATCCTGTCACAGTTCATGTTGTACAGTGCATTTCTCAGGGACTGTACCTCTATGCAGAGTACTTGAATAAATTCCAGTTGTCCCAAGCTAACTCAGTTGTCTAATAAGTTAGAATAGTAGATGGTACCATGTGGTGAATTTTTCTATCAAAAATAATTATATGTACTCCCCTGAAGTGCCTGACTCTTAACAGTCTTATATAGATCAGTTTAAGACAATAAGCCCGTCTGTCCAAGTGAACTTAACAGAGAAGGGTAAAAAGGAACATCATGAAAGGATGCACCAGAGAAGCAAGAGCATACTGGTTATCATCACTGAATTGGGCGAGGTTCCAAATTCTGTCATCAGATTTCTCAACTGCACTTCCATGCTTCTGCATACAAGATTAATAGTGTGATCCTATACATGTCTACTCAGAAGTAAGGTCCATTGGGTTCAATGGGCCTTACTCTCAGGTAAGTGAGTACAGGATTGTAGCCTAAAACATCCAAAGAATTTGGAATATTTAGGCAAGGGCTGCATAATCAGTAGGGAAAAACTGAGGAAGTACATAGATAAGAGCACTACTCACAACAAACTGCCTTGGCCAGAATAGGCCAGAATAGGTAAAACTGAAATAGGGCTGCAATCCTGTATCCAGTGTCCTGTGAATGAACCACATTTAATTCAATAGGACTTTTAAATAGGCATGTACAGGACTGCACTGTATGTTTTTGTGTATTCAATGTTTTTCAATGTTTTCCTACTTTCCCCTAAGATGCATGCTTTGAAAAATGAGATCTTCACGGGAGGAGAGGCTTAACACAAAGCCGATGTGATTTAAGTGTATAGAGCGTTGGGCTTGAACCAGAGAGGCCCAAGTCCAAATCTCCACTCAACTGTGAAGCTCAGTGGGCGACTGTTCACATTCTCTCAGTCCAATGTGCCTCACAAGTGTTGCAGTGAGGCCAAATTGGGTAAGCTGAGAAATACCACCCTTGACAGAAGGGTGGGGCATGAAGGAGATTAAAAGCAGCCTGCCCTTTAAAAAAGCTCAGTGATGGTGCCAGAATAAAAGTGGCCGCAAAGTGCATTTTGGAGTGGGAAAGCTGTGTCCTGCATTTAAGATTTCTGAAAGATAAATCATTGTATATTTCACAGTAATGCTTCCTTCCTAAACATTTTCTCTGAAAGAAGTCCTTTAGATTTTTGCCTTTGTATTGTGGCTGAGTCCCTTAGGCTGCAATCCTGTGCACACTTAACAGGGAGCAAGCTCCATTGAATACAGTAGGATTTACTTCTGAGGAAACATTTATAGACTTGCGCTGTCAATAATAATAATAATAATCCTAGCAACTCTGTTAAACTATGGAGGAGAGCTGAGTCTCCATGGCTTTGAAGAGATCCTATCACCAGTTACCTTCCATCTACAAAGTTTTCTTTTCCACTCCAATTCTGTCATTTAAATAAATAAGTGAACCCCATGATGGAGCACTATCTGTGATCTCATATAAATGATAACAAAGAAGTAACCAAAGGGGCAACCAGGGAGGGGGAGGTCTGGCGAGAGAGCTTTTCGTCCAGAGCATGCTGGAGCTGCCTCTGAAAAAGCTGCTTCCTGTGAGGAAAAGTGCACTGCATATGCTCAGAGGCACTTTGTCCTTAGACATTTTTTCATAAAGAAAGCAAATCAGCATAAAAATACCCTAATGTTTGTAAACAGTACTTTATCCTACAACAAAGATTCAATTGTTGTAGGGCCTGCATGGGACAGATATCCCACCACCCCATCTAACGAACGGAAACTCTGTTTTGGTTTCTGAATTTTCAGCTTACACAATCAACATGCTTCCCCCCGCCCCCTTGGCAAGAATGAAAACTGGTATTTTTCAGGATGCCAAATTATGTGCTGGGCATCTGGCCTTTCATGGTGAACTGACAGGAGGAATGAATATGTTGTGCCTGACTTTGAACTCTTTGCTGTAGAAATGAAACATGAAGCTGACCCAAAAGCAAGTCACAAATCATTACTTCTCCTCCATTGTGCAAGCCCCCACCCCCAATTAGGCCTTTGCTTACTTACCGCTAACATCATTAGTCCATTGCTACCCTACCTTTGATCATGAATAAATACTTCTAATCAGTGAAGACAAGGTACTGTGGAATACAGAAAAAGTATGTGAACCTATGAACAGAGCTTCAAGGTTTACTAAATGAAGGGCGTGCTCCCTGGGGACTGCAATGTGAGAGGGAGGGAGCATGGGTTGGCAGTGTGGGTTAAAAGAGACTTAACTTGAGTTATGCATGCTGTCTATTTGAGCAAGTCGTTTTCAGGTGTTCCCTAATCAAACAGATTTCTTTGCTCACCAAGCTCTTTATTCCATGTAGCGTCCAGTCTCCTAAGTGTCAATAGCATTTACGGGCTACAACCTGTAGTTTCATTCTCTCACTGATGTATATGTTCCTTTATCTAGTTGCATTGTAAAATCCATCTTCACAAACTTTTGCCACGAAAGAGCACTTGAGTTTGAAATACGCAGTTAATTTACTGTGGGAGAGAAGACCAGGAGAAGCCATTTTAGGTGGTTCGATTTGTTTGTTTTTACACTTGTCTGGGGGAACATATTCAAACTCACGCAACGTAGTCTACTTATCACAACCTTGCACTTGCCTGGAGGCCATGGGCAACAAGGAACTGAATGCAGGCAAGTGAGCAGGCTGAGTGAGGAAGGTCTCAGCACTCCCATCAGTCCTCTGTCCCGTTTAGAAACCAAGGAGGTTGCAAGAGAAAGGAAGAAACGCAGTGGTGAGACAGTTTTCTCTGCCTCCTCTGCCAGTCCACAGTAGGCTAAGAATGTTTTTTCCTAGAAAAGTAACTTTTGTGGGCTTATTTATAACAGTCTTATCACTTAACTATCTGTCATAATCACCTTTCCTTACAGTGCATGTATGTCAATAAAGTGTAGATTCTAATGTATTGGTTATTATGCAAACAGAAGTAGGGGATTATGATTTAAGAAAATTTGAAATGTCCTGCTGTATTAGACTATCTACCCACCATTCTGTTCTCTTAGTGGCCAGCCAGATGCCTATGGGAAGCCACAAGCAGGACATGAATGCAATAGACTTTTTTTGAGAAAGGTGTCTAAGAAATTATAATAACAGTGTACCCTCCCATTCTTGTTCCCCAGCAACTGATAGTCAGAGTCATCGTGTTTCTGATACTAAAAGTAATACATAGCCAACATAACTAGTAGCTATTGATAGAGCCTTATCTTCCATGAATTTGTCTAATTACCTTTTAAAGCCATCTAAGTTGGCAGCCATCACTACATAGTTTAACTATGAAGAAGTACTCCCACTATTTAATCCAGAATAAAACTGATTTAATCTTCTGTATGTGTTTTCTGTATATGTCATAAGAACTGAGTTCAGTCTACCCTAAAAATAGAAGCTTTCTGGCATCCATTTTGGCTGCAATCCTATTCATATTTACCTGGGAGCAAATCCCATAAAATTCTGTGGGGTTCAATTCTCACTAGACATGCATAGGGTTGCACTGTTACATGCATTAAAATAATTTAGTGTGCAATTCTATGCATCTTTAAACTGAAAAAAGACCTGTCGCTCCGAGCCAGCATGCCTAGGGTTGTGCTCTTAAAAGCATTAGAATAGTCATTGATTTGATATAAATAGTTTTAAAGTATGTGCAAGGATATCATCCTCCAAGAAAACGGTGATATCCCACCACCAATACACAAAAGCTTGGCTTAAATTGAGATTGGAAAAATGTAAAAACTGATTCCTTATAATAGTTGATCTTCAATCAATTTCATAATATTGAGCTTTAGGGAAAATATTTAATAGTGGAAAATTTATAATGAATTGTGTTTCAGTCTTGGTAAATAGACTGGTATTCCTAAATTAAGGTTAGTTTATTTTAAATATATGCAAATTTGAAATGACCCATTGACAGCTAGCAAGTCTTTTCTTAAAAGAATAAATTGGCTGGATTAAAATTGAATGGTACTTCAAATTTAACAGTTAGACTTTTCCCATACATCAAGTTTTGTTGTTGCTTGGGATAAATGTTGCTCTCAGTGATTTCATCTAACAGACAGAAACAATACTATATGCAGAGCAATGTTTAGCAGCTGGGGTGGGTCGAGGATAAACAAGATCCATCTGGGCACCAGTTATGAGAATAACACAATTGCTGCAGCCAAGTATGATGAGCAGGAATCATATTCATCACTCCTTAGTGGATGAACTGGGAGGAGTCAGTCTATGCCAGCTTTGTGCACCTGGATACCATAGAGCAACAACATAAGTTGGAAGGCTGAGGACAGAAGGTTGCTGTCACCTTTAAGGAATCCATCTTCCTCACTAGGAAACCAGTGTAATGAGTGCTTGGTTTGAGTTTTCATGCCTTGTGCTGTGCCAGAGAACACATCCCGGTTAGGGATTCTGCTAGTATACCAACCACCCCAGTGCCTGCCAATCTTCCTGGCTGAAGTGGTCTCGACTGTGGTGTTGGAAAATCAGAAGATGCTTGTCCTGGGGTATTTGAATAGTCATGACTATTAGAAAGGCCAGCTCAGGAATTTCTGGCCACCATGACAACTACTTGGGCTGTCTCAGTACATTGTCAGGCCGACACATTCTTCAGGACATACTCTTGACCTGGCTCCATTCAGTTACACACACACACACCCCTCTTATTTTTGGTTTGGCAAAGGTCATGAGCACGACCCTGAATTGGTAGGATCACTGTAGTATTTTACATTGTGAATATGTGTGAGAAGCTTGGAGTGTGCATATATGTGTTTGTGTGTGTGTGTGTGTGTGTGTGTGTGAGAGAGAGAGAGAGAGAGAGAGAGAGAGAGAAGACCTATGGTAAAAATGTGTTTGGTTACTTTTGATATTGAATGAAATGATTATACACTTTGGTTATGCTTCCTTGCATTAATTAATAACTGTATGGTTTTGGTCTGTAGAGATAAGGTGTATTATCAGGGTTTTGCGAGGAAGGGGGGATATTGTTGCTTTTTAACAGTTTACTTATCTCACTTGATTAATTACCCTTAAAGACAACCCAGAAGCATCAGTTTGTATAGAACTTGGCAGCCAGAATAGCTTATTCACAGCTTTGTACATCATCCTGGAATTTTTTGATGACAAATGGTTAAGAAACCACTGGGTTTCCATTATTTCTGGCATTGACAGCAGCCATTACTTGGGCCTCCTTGGTGGTGCTGCAGCCACTAGTTTTCCAAACTGGCTTACCCAGCATAGCATGAGTTCTTTTGGGAGCCAAGCAGCTACTAGTCTTGCATTGTGTGAGTTGTCCTATGGTGGCCACAAGTGTTGATTTGATTGAGGAGCCACTTGTATCCCAACAGCACCCATGCTGGGTAAATCTTTCAGGCATGTGAGCAGGAACCCAGGCAAGGTGGTGACAGTCCTGGTAGGCCCTGCCAGGGCAAGTGCCCCCACCAGTTGCCCATGTATGCCAGGTGCTGGTGCTAGGTGTTAACTGGCAGGTTGAACTGAAATACAGTCAGGACCTAATAAATACCAAAAAAACAAAAACCCACCAGGAAACAAATGTATACTTGATTCTTTTTAGTATCCATCCACCCACCCTACTGTTCCTGCCAGAATAACTTTAATTAGTTTTTAAGTGTCAGTATATAAGAATATAGTGAAAACACAGTGGTGCATATTCACAGAATTACACATCCAGGAATTTTTCTCACCCTCTACCTTGAGTAATTTAATGTGTGTCATCGTGGCTGCTGTAAGTTGTGACTGGCTGCCAGAAAAGTATTTCTTTTAATCAGTGTCTTCCAGAAAGCTTTCATTTTTATCGGGATCTACTACAAGAAAGCTGCATTCCTGATTAGGGTACCTCCCAATTTCAGTTCTGTTTTTTAAGAGCATATTTTAAAGAACACTGTTAAATAAATTGTTACTGTTTCTTAATTCACCACTAGTTATACACCTATTAAACATAGTAGACTAGAGTTCTGTGTAATAAAGAATTGTGGTTGCATTCTGTACAAGATTATCACCCAATCTATACATTGCAGTCAGCACTCTGGACCAGTTGTCATTTTATGTATACCCAGTGTTGATCTTATCATGCCTATTTGACGTTAAACATATCAAATAACACCCGACACACAGACACATGCACACGGTGAAAGTTGGTATTTACCATGATAGGACAACTTGTTTTCAGTTGTCTTCTCTGAGGTTTTGAACATTCTGAGAAGAATTGCACAATTTTTAGTCACAACTGATAAAAAAGAAAGAAAAATAAATTACCCAGGTTCTGTAGATCTTGGTGTCAAAATTCCTGGTTTTGCAACAGTTTTTTAATAATTAATCTCATCCCATTACAAATTGCTACATTTTTACCCTCTTCTTTCTTCATCTTCACACTGTTCCTTCCTTCAATGGGATTATAGTATCCCTATCTTCATTCCGGCTTTTTCTTTCCTGTCTACAGTTATCTTAACGACTTGGACCGTATAGCAGATTCTGGCTACCTGCCCACCCAACAAGATGTGCTTAGAGTTCGAGTCCCGACAACAGGAATAATTGAATATCCATTTGACTTACAAAGCGTCATTTTCAGGTCTGAAAAGAATGCTTTTTTTCCTCGATGTTTCAGTTATTTTATGTATTACTCCAGGAATGTGAAATATAACCAAATGTAATACTAGTGTTGTGCCAAAATCTGTCCTCCAGTTTCTGAAAATGTCTGTTTTCCTGTGGAAGAGGCTTCTGATTTTCTGCCTCATTCTCAGGGTGCTTTAGGATTTCTTTTGGTGTTGTTTTTGAGTTTACCTTGTCATTGCAAGTGTGATGTATGGGGCTTTTTTCTTCTATTATAATCTCTCTATCGCTCTGTAACCATTCTGGCTGCCCCACATCCTAATCTTGAAAAGGAGGAGTTACACCATGATATCTTCTCCTGGGCTTTAATTGAAGCTCAAGAAACCAGGGTGGCTGTAGATTGCCAGAAAGATGATTGTACAGTGAAAATAAGACACAGTCCTCATTCACCTAGTAACTAAGGTAAGAACAAGAGCCTTGCACTATACCTATGAGAGTTGTTCTTTGGGTGGGGGAATCAAATTAATTTTATTTTCTATAAAATTGAATGACAGATGTTGAAAAAAAATGTGGAACAAATTTTCAGCACAACAGTAGAAAATACTAACTTGGAAGAGTTTTCTCCTCTCCCTCCCCCCTTCTTGCTTGTTTGTTGTTTTGCTTAATAGAAGCAGCAATATCCACACAGGTGCAAATTCAGGTAAACCGTTCTCACCCCGAGATCTTCACCATCTCAATTCAGTATGAATTGGCTCATAGTTTACATGGTTCAAGAGTGGGAGAGAGAAGAGAGAGTGATTTGTTGCTCGCTTAACCACTAAGAAAGAAATGATGTGCTTGTATTTGTATTAATGTATGAATACAACTTATATATAAATTGAACATGAGCACCTAATTTTTAAAAATGAAAACCAGTCCTCCGTACATATACATATGCAAATTTATATAGTAAATTGCATCCAGCTGCTCATATAAAACCTTGCCTGCAAATTCTACCTTGTCTTTTGTCTTTAGAGAATCAACTTTAAAAATAATGAGTTCTCAGTGAATGGAAACCTCTGCATTTATGTTGTTGTTGTTGTTACATTTTTATACTGCCCCCATAGCCAAAGCTCTCTGGGCTGTTTACAAAGATTAAAACATTAAACATTAAACATCGATGTACAAAATTTAAAACCTTAAAAGGATAAAAACAGACAACATACAAAGACAATATACATTTAAAAACAACTTTGAACTCTTACCCAGGGGTCAATCAATGTGCTGTTAAATGCCTGGGAGAAGAGAAAAGTCGACCTGGCGCCGAAAAGATAACAATGTTGGCGCCAGGTGGGCCTCGTCAGGGAGATCGTTCCATAATTGGGAGGCCACCACTGAGAAGGCCCTCTCCCTTATTGTCATCCTCCAAGCTTCCCTCATAGACACCCAAAGGAGGACCTTAAATGTTGAGTGTAGTGTATGGGTAGGTTCATGTCAGGAGAGGGGTTCCATCAGGTATTATGGTTCCAAGCCGCGTAAGGCTTTATAGATTAAAACCAGCACCTTGAAGTGGGCTCGGAAACATACAGGCAGCCAATGCAAGCTGGCCACTGACCTCCCGGCCCACATTATTAATCTGGCCACTGTATTTTTCACAGCTGCAGCTTCCAAACCATCTTCAAAGGCAGCCCCACATAGAGTGCATTGCAGTAATCTAACTTGGAAGTTACCAAAGCACAGACAACTGAAGCCAGGTTATCCCTATCCAGATAGGGGCGTAGCTGGGCCACCAACTGAAATTGGTAGAAGGCACTCTGAGCCTCAAGGAGAACCCCCAAGCTATGAACCTGCTCCTTCAGGGGAAGTGCAGCCCCATCCAGAACAGGTTGAACACCCTCCATCCAGTCAGAAGAACCACCCACTAACAGCATCTCAGTCTTATCTGGATTGGGTTTCAGTTTAATAGCCCTCATCCAGTCCATTGTCGCAGCCTTCTACCAATTTCAGTTGGTGGCCCAGCCATGCCCCTATCTGGACAGGGATAACCTGGCTTCAGTTGTCTATGCTCTGTTAACCTCCTGGCGGATGCCAAAAATTTTATTCTGGAAGTGCCTAGCAAATATATTACAGCGGGCCTCAGATGATTCTACAATGTCCTTGGGGCCAGCTTGTACCCAGACAACTCTGAAAAGCTACGCTGGGTGGCAGATTAATGATTTGATAGTGGCAGCAAGGTATTGCTTTTTTGCTGCCCTCAGTGCCCCTGAATATGCCTTACCATAGGCACTTTACAGTGTTTGATTGTATCCGCTAGGAGTTGTTCTCCATCTGCACTCAAGCTGTCTCCTATTTTGTTTCATCACTCTCAGCTCTGGGGTATGCCATAGAGCTGTATGAGCTCTTCTCAGGAGAGGGCGCTCAGGAGCAATCGTGTCAGCCACCTGGGTCATATCTGCATTCCACAGATCAACCAGGGTTTTGACAGGAATGCCAGCCCTATCAGGAACTCCCCGGAACCCTTTGGAAACCATCTGGATCCATTAGCCTCCAGGTGCTTACCATCTTAATAGGTCCCCCACCCTTGCAGAGGGGAAAGCTGCTGTAAGTCTAAACCTCAGCAAGCAGTGGTCTGACCATGGTAAAGGGACTGATGTGAAGTCCCCCACTTTCAGATCACCACCGTCATGTCCAGTTGTGAAAAACAGGCCTAGAGTATGCCCTGCTATATGTGTTGGGCTGGTGGCATGTTGGGGACAGTTGTCATGGAGACCATGAAATCCTGAGCTGCCCTGGATAAGGTGCCCTTGACGTGAATGTTGACATCCCCCAGAACCAACAGTCTGGGGGATCTCAGCAGTGCACCTGAGACCACCTCTGTCAGCTCACCTAGGGAGTCCGTTGATCAGTGGGATGAGTGGTACAGCAACAGAATCCCTGATCTGTCCTGCTGACCCAACACAAGGTACAAACACAGGGTAGTCACAGGGACAGGGAGCTTGCAGAGGGAGATGGAGCTCCTATAGATCACAGCAACACTCCCTCCCCGGCCCTCAGGTCTACCCAAGTACCCCAGTGGGGGTAGGTGGGAGAGACTGACCGCTCCCTACTCACCCACCCAGGTCTCAGTTATACATGCCAGATCGGCTCCCTTATTCACAATTAAGTTGTGAATGAAGGGGATCTTATTATGCACCAATCTAGCCTTTAAAAGCAGCATCTGCAGACCTGAGGGCTGACTGAAAGGAGAACCAACATATATGCGGTTGTGGGGAGGACTGGAACACAGCACAGCTGTTAATTGTCTGGGCTGTGTTCCCCTTACCTGGCAAGTCCTCCTCACAATACCATATCTTGCTCTACCCTGATTGGGCTCCCATCAGATCCCCCCACTTGGCCCTGCACTTGGCTGGCTCAGTACCTGGGGGCCTTATTATGCTGTCATTAGCTGTCCCTATTTAAAATACTTCAAAAGATTATCATAAGCAGTTTGAAAAGGAGCAGACTGTTTACCATGTCAGGCAGAAAGCTTCATCTTTGGATTTTTTAAATTGTTATAGTTATAATTAGCTATAATGTATTTATAAAATCTTCTACAAAAGGCTTTTTTACTGTTTACTTGAACTAACAGTAATGGATTAAGTCCCTTGCTCAGTGATATGTGGGATACTAACAATTTTCAACAAAAATGGAAATTCTGATTGAATACATTAGCCATTCAAAATAAATAATATTCATTCTTTAATTTCTATATATGAAATACAGTCTAGGAAACAAAACTGGACTTTGCCAGTTGTGTCCATATTTTTTCTCCATCAGCTCTATTCCAAAATTCATGGTTTCCCCATTTAGATATTTTTATAGAATTGTTTTAAAATGCATTTGGGTTGTTAGTATCTCTTTAAAAATATTTCATATTGTGCATATAATTTTGGACTTTCAGTGTTGCAGTGTTCACACATAATACTAAATAACTGTCTTGCATGCTCATCCCTTCTCCTCTGGTGCAGCAGCAAAAAGGACTTCAGAAGCTTTCTCTGTTTGACTAACTACAACTTGTCATGATATCCAGACCCAGACAAACTGTTGTTAGTCTTAACTATACTTTATTAAAACAAGTCAACTTTAAACTATGGTTTATGAAACAGGCTTGTTTAGTAAACCATAGTTAACCACAGTTTAGGGTGGGGATTTAATGCTAAACTGTGGTTAATTGAGAACTGATGCAGAAGCTTTTTATCTCCTTTGTGGATGCAACACGGGGGAAAGAATGTACATGCCTAAGGCTCACATAGGCTCATCCATGTACTAATACATGCAAATGCAGCTATGGAGTGGACAACTTGTGAACTTTTAGTCCAGACACTCCCCAAGCTTTGGATAGTTGCATTAGTTGTCAGAATCCTGTATAAACCAGCATTCACTTTTAAAAGACATCTCAAGACCATGCAAGATAGGTGTCAGTATCTGATGCCAAATATTTCTATAGACTAAGTATTTTCCATAGTTAGACAAAGTATTTATGTTCAGGCTTCTTTAAATCATAAGACTGCATCTCTCAATGATATAATGTGGAATAACCTCATTGCAGTTATATTCAGCTATATTAGGCTGTTACTGAGTTACTACAGACTGGATGCCTCATTAGTCTGATACTCCTCTTGTAACTGAGTGATAAATCAGAATTTATACCTTTCTTTTAAAACATTAATGGAATGCCAGTGTATAGTTAATGTGATCTGTTGTCATTCAAATTGATTTCAGGAATGTAAATAATATAATACTACATAAGAATATCTATAATCACACTTTTTATATCTTGCTTCTTGACCTCTGTTGATTTTGCTATTATTTCAGAATGGTGGATGTGGGGGGCCAGCGATCAGAACGAAGAAAATGGATACACTGCTTTGAAAATGTCACCTCCATTATGTTTCTAGTAGCCCTTAGTGAATATGATCAAGTACTTGTGGAATCAGACAATGAGGTAAGAACTGATTGACAATGCACTCTTGAGCATGGATGTCACTCAAAATATAAGGCAAATTTTTGATTTCATATACATATATGTGCCGATATTTCCTCAGGGAATTGTGAGGCTTTGCTGATATTTATGAGTAGGACCTTTTCCATTATGGCACTTCTGTTGTGGAAAATACTGCTCAAAGAAGTTTGCCAACATGGTTCTCCCATGTTTGGCAATTGGCTAAAGCCTTTTCAATTCTTAGGACTTTTTAGGGGGTGCTGCTGCTTCTAAGCTGGTTTTGTTGGATTTGTCTGATGTTTTATGGGTTTATAAAATCCCTGTTTGTAATCACTCAGTCAAGGTAAAGGATAGAAACGAACCTTCTCCCTTGCAAAACCCTGTTCAAATTAGTGTTACTTCATTTTATGCAATTGACAGTTTTATAGCAGAAGCAACTAGTTGATTGTATCCAAAGCAATGTTGAAATTACTTCTACTTGCCAAGCAGTCAAAAGAAGTAAGACAAAAGAATAAATTGAAATAAATAATACTTGGTTTATCACATAATCTCAGATTAAAGCCATTTCACACTTGTATGTTCATCTCTTAGTATAATGGAACATTGTGCCCATCTTTACTGCCTCTGCCGCACCCTTCCCCCCCCCCCCCCGGCCCCTTTGTTGGTGAAATAGTATATTCTCACTGGGGATGCTGGGACTTGTAGTCCTAGATCTGAGCAGGGGAGAACATTCTGCTGAGGAGTTGGCACACCCCCTTGCCATCTGTCCTTGCTGACTCAAGTACGTTGGGTGAACTGCGGCATTGACTAAGGGCATAGTCAGATAGTACTCTACAGATAGTAAAAAGAACAGACAATGCTTTCATATCCCCTCATATCAAAAGTTTTCAATGAAGTCTAGTCACCTTCAGTGGAACATTACTGATTGAGGTAAACTTAGCACTTAGTTGTTTGGCCTGAATTTGATTTATATATTGAAGCCCCGTTTTAAATATATATGCTTTTTCCTTAGTCTTAGCAATTGAAATACCTCTATCCCAGAGAATGAGATCTTTCTCCAAAACTGAATCTATTCCACTCTTTAGTTTTCAAATAAGCTTAAGTTAAAAGGGAATACTTACTGAAGGAAAGAATAATTCTAAATAATTATATATAAGCACGCACATGCATGCAAGCACATGCACACACACGCACACACACACACAATGCAAATGGCATCATTCTGGCCCCCAAGAGTACACTTTCAGTGTAATATGAAAACATCTATCTCTGTGGGAATGTGGAGTGTGGGAAATAACGTGGCAGACACAAAGTTGGGATTTAAACAGGTCCACATTTATCAATAGATCTGCAGAAAGGGTAAACCTAAGCAGGCATCTTCTCTAATATGGCCTCCTGCCATGGTTTTATTGGACGAGACATTCACAGACTGAGACTGGCGCCTCAATGTTCACCATCTCCCAGGCTTCCCCTTTTGGGGTAGGGAGGCCTTCCATGTCACACACACCCCTTGCACCGTAAAGCTTTGAGTGGATGAGGAAGATTGGCCTCAAAAGTAACCCTTATCTCTACCAGCTTGGCCATAAAACTCGCAGCTGGGGAGCCTCAGGCATTACCCATCACTGCAACGATGCCTCTGAATGCTCACTGACCCTAACCCGCTCAAGATGCCCGCACAAACCTGCCTTTTAGCAAATGTGATCAAATCGTTAATGCTGCAAATCAACCTAATTATTCTCCCCACCTGTCTTACAGTGTGAAGTAGGCAAAAAAGACCTCATAACCAATGACAGATTATGAGCAAAAAATGCCTACTGGGCCTCTGAAAGGACAACCAGCGAGCCCACACTGCCTACAGGGAGGGAGCTGTGCTTCGAAGAGGAGAGGGGCGAGAGCCAATATATGAGCTCAGATTTCCCCTCCCCTCTCCTGTGGCACCATGGGGAGGCTGCCTATGCTGTACCTTCCCACCTGGTCTCCCAAACACCCCCCACACACACACACACAATAGCTTCCCCATGCCCAGGCTGTGCCAGGCATGGAAGTAAGGTATTTGCGGGGATGTAAAGTGTGGGAAATAATGAGACAGACAGCACATAGTTAAACAATGGAGTTCCCGATCACAAGAACTAGTGACAGCATCCAAATTGGGTGGCTTTAAAAGGACATTAGACAAATTCATACATGATAAGGATCTCAGTGGCTACTAGTCTTAATACTGGATACCAGTTGCTGGGGAATATGAGCAGGAAGGTGCTGTTATACTCATGTCCTATATGTGGCCTTCTCACTAGCAGCTGGTTGGCCACTGTGCAAAAAAATAAAAAAAATAGGCCTTTGGTCTGATTCATCATGGCTTCTTATGTCTGTATCTCCTTCGTAAAACATGCCTCATAGTGATACATTTTTCTTCCTTTCCTGAACTCAGTATATGTGTTTCAGTTTTACAGTGGTGGGTGAATCTTCTAATTGGAAATAAGGTGTTGAACCTGTTCTGGATGGGGTTGCAGTCCCCTTGAAGGAGCAGGGTTGTGGCTTGGGGGGTTCTCCCAGACTCATCATTGTCACTTGGGGCTCAGGTGGCCTCGGTGGCACAGAGTGCTTTCTGCCAGGTTCGGCTGGTGGCCCACCTATGCCCCGACTGGACAAGGATAACCTAACTTCAATAGTCTGTGCTCTGATAACTACATGGGGCTGCCTTTGAAGATGGTTCGGAAGCTGCAGCTTGTGCAAAGTGGAGCAGCCAGATTGATAAAAGGGAACAGGAGGTCTCAGCATATAACATTCTCTACATTTCCAAGCCCAATTCAAGATGCTGTTTGTGACCTATAAATCCTTACACAGCTTGGTACCAGAATACCTGATAGAGCACCTGTCCTGAGGCCCTCCTTTGAATGGTTCCTCAAAGGGAGGCTCAGTTGATGGCAACGAAGAAGATGACCTTCTCAGTGGTAGCCCCTGATGGTGGAATAATCTCCCCACTGAGTTCTACCTGGCACCAACATTATCATACTTTTTAGTGACATGTTAATACTGTCCTCTACTCCCAGGCATTTGATGGCATATGTTAGGATTTCAGTTGTTTTATTAGATTTTGGTAAATTATTATTTTAAAAAAATATATATTAAAGTTTTTTTATATTATGTTTTGTAAAACACCCAGAGAGCCTTGGCTGTTGGGCAAATGGGAAATTAAATGAAATAAAGCTGCATATTTCTCTTGTACATATTTAATCTCTAATCTCCCCCCTCCAAAATATTCCTTAGCTCAATTTTGATGCTGGTCACTAACAATTTGTAAGCAATCAAATAGGGAAAGCAACCACCCATGTTTGTTTTCTGGCAAATTGGTGTGGGTCAAGCAAGGCATGCTCAACATGCACCTTGAGCAAGCTATGAACACATTCACATCATTCACACCTTGAGCACCCACCTTCCCCACTGCTGCCTTCTCCTCCCAAAGATGGCTCACTCAGCAGCGACAGCATCTGGGAAGCTGGGATTTGTAGTCTTAGTCCCATCCCTGACAGGAAAGAATTCCCTACAGAGGAGCTGGTGCACCTTTTGCCACCTCTAGATTGTGCATGTGAAGGTTTTGCCATATTAAAAGCACATGTCCAGGAGAACGGTTCTAGCATAGCCACTTTTTCCTTTCATACTAGTGTTCTGTGTGCTAGGCTTAGGTGAAGAGATCAGCTGCAATGCAGAGAATTCAGATGTCTTGCATAGCCTTTATTCTGGTCCACAATAGTTTTGGCAAATGTGCTTATTTTAACCTGCCACAATACTGAATAGATATGACCATGTGGCCTTTATTGCTAACACCATAAAACAATAGTTAGGGAAAGCATCAAGAATTGCCAGTTAAAAGGACATCAACATTAATTGGTTCTTGATGTGTGGTTAGGTTTCCATCCTTGAGCTCAAGGAATTGGAAGAAGATTAGCTCCTATACTTGCAATATTTTTTCCAAACCTGTGAGATTCTACATTGAACCAGCTCCCTCAGGCAGATGCATATCTTTGTCAATTGGATATTATTTCCTTTTTATGCTACATAATTTTTATATCTACTTTCATTACAAACTGAGCTGTATTTAAATGCAAATGTACATGAGGATAATCTAGCCTGGAAATTACTTATCATTGAACATTTACTATGTGTAAGGAAGTTTGTTATGGCATGATATGATTTAAAACACATTTATCTTAATTCAAACACATTTATCTTAATTCAAACTTAATGCAACAATGGACTTTATTTTCACGTTGTCAGACATCACTTTTGAGTTAAGAGCCTTTATGGAAATCTCAACACAAAAGGGAAAAAGAACTCAAGTATCTAACTTTATCCCTTAGTACCACTGTGAAGCTATGATATAGTATAATCCTACTTTGCATCTGTTTGATCTTTTAATCTCTTAATTAAGAGATGTAATTAAATAGTACACTGTTGCTCTACTTTGTTCATTCTTAAATACTTAACAGTGCATGATCTAAGAGGACCTCTTAGCTTTGTTTAAAAACAACTATCAAATTGCCTTGCCCATTTTCAGTTTTTGTGTATGTTTTTTCTTGTGAAGAAATAAGTGCCTGTAACCTCTTTTTAATGTATAGATAACAGCATCATTTGAGGCTGCCATTCCTGTATCAAAATGAAGTTTATGGTAGCATGTTTGGTATCTTTTTATGTAGGGTGATGGAATGGAGACTCCTAGTTTGTGCTATGGAAATACACAATCAAAATGATTGCTGACAAACAATAGAAGTATAAAGCTTTTACTGGCTCATATTCATACCATGAACACCTGAATAATTCTTAATTGACATAATTTTAACTATGTTCATTCCAAGATAAATACTAAAACTTCAGTTGATTTTAATGGTATATCTACATGTCAGATTGCATCCTTTAGTACTGGGGTGTTAACCAATGGGCAGTTGAAGGGAAAGAGGTGGGGCCAGGGGAAGGGGCGGGGCTATCTGGGGAGCCAGCAGGCTGGATTGGAATCCCAAGAAGGCTGGATTTGGCCACAGGCTTGAGATTCAACACTCCTGCTGCATTAGTGAATTAGTCTCCCTAACAAAGTGCTATTCAGAATAGAGAGGAATGTAAAGCATTCGGATGTTTTGCAGTGGTCTACTTAAACCTGTTGAAATTAAGAAATATTTTACTAATGAAGGCAACATTTTATTTATCTGTTTATTACATTTCTATACTGCCCAGTAGCCAAAGCTCTCTGGGAGGCCCACAACAGTTATTGAGTGAAAAGTCAGAGTGTAGCAAGAGGAGCCCGGGGGGGGGGGGGGGCTTTTAGGCCCCTTCCAACTCTACTATTCTATGATTCTATGAGTATGCTGCAGATTTTGGGGTATATAGATGAGGAAGATGTATTATGTATATTTTTGATGTGCACATGAAAATGAAAACTTGCTTTGTAACATTTCAGATACAAAAAAGCAGCAATGCTAACATGTTAACCTAAGTTGTGTTGTAAGTCTGAAAATTTCACTTGACTTCACATGCAAGTTACAAGTAGTAAGTATTTTGGGGACACTACATTAGAATACTCAAAATAAAGTCAATTTTCACTTTACATTTAATTAAGTAGCATGCTGCTGGCCCTTCTGTAATTAAAAGCAGGGAACCAATAACTCCCATTTCGGGCCTAGCTGGAGACTTGAGGAAGTTTGGGAAGGGTAGAGTCAGTTCTAGACTTAAAAGCCAGGAGGATTGCATTGCCAAGTGGGATATATTGTTTTTGGTGCATTTACTTAATTCACATTTTCACCCTTTTTCAGTGTTTCTGAATTGCGCAAACAGGTTGCTCCTTCCTCTTATTATTATTTCTCACCAGGTCCTTTGCAAATGTGCACAAATTAGCCCTTTTACAGCCTTGTCTTGTCAGTGTCCTTGTATGTTACCTACTCTACTTCCCTGCTCCCTTTGACAGCTGAAACATATAAGGAAATTGACCAGGCAAGACTACACTTAGCAAACAGCCAAATCTGTGCTGACCACCACCACCACCAAAATAAATAAATAAATGACTCCATTTGTGCACTTCTGAAGCACCGATTTTTTTTAAGATGGCAAACAAAGTAAGTTCTCCAAAAAGGGGTAGCGATCGGAGTGTGGAGAGGGCTGGGATGAGGAGACAAGATGGATTGTGCTTCAAAGGACACTGGGATATGTGCGGGGAGTGGGCTGAAGGACTAAGGGGGAAACAAGCCATGCCAAGCTGCTCCTCACCCAGTCTTCTGTTGGGAGTAACATGGGTTGGCGAGCAAACAAACAACCCATGGTGGTTTATCTTCCAGAGTGGCTTAGCGTTATGTGTGAACCAGACTGTAAATTGACCCACAGTATAATTGAACCCATATCAATACATAGTTTGCACAGTAACTGAAATTATAATTGAACCCATATGAATACATAGTTTGCGAAGTAAATGAAAATTACTTTTTATTTCCTCTTGGCTTGAGCTTACATCCTTTAGAAAAATATTATTTATTTTATTAAAGCTGCTTTTATTCTGTTGAAACACATACAGTATAAAGACCAGTATAAAACAATGAATACCTTAAAACATTACAAACAGAAGCAATAAAACAGAGGAGTGTCGTGATCAATTAAAAGCCTGGGAAAGCCTGACTAAACAAATGTGTTTTCAAGCAGCATTTGTAACTCGACAAATGTTTCCTCCTCTTGAAGGGAGGAAGAGTGTTTCAGAAGGTGGGTGTTACTAAGAAGAAGGCCTGCGTACATGCCACTACCTGACTGCTGGTTGTGGGACGACCAATAAGGCCTTATTGGAAGATCTCTGGATTTGATTTGGTGTATATAGAGAAAGGCAGCCAGCCAGGTATCCTGGTCCTGAGTTGTTTAGAGCTTTGACTGTCAACAATAAAACTTTAAACATGGCTCAATAGCTAATATGCGGCCAATGCGGTTCTTTTAAAAGAGGTATAGTCTGTGTATTGCTAGGTACTCCACTGAGCTTCCTTGCTGCTGCCTTCTGCACTAGCTGCAGCTTCTGAAGCAGGCATAAGAGCAGATCCTCATAGAGTGCATTACAGTAGTCTAATTGTGAGCTTACCAGTGCATGAGTCACCATGGCTAGATTATCCCTATCCAGAAATGGGCATAGTTAGTGCACCAACCAAAGTTAGTAATGGGCGCTCCAAGCCGCTGAGGTAATGTGGAACTCCAGTGACAAGGATGGTTTCAGGAGCATGCCCAAACTATAGGAAATATGTTCACGAACAGATGGGTTATGTTGAAAAGTTGTAGTCATGTATTTAGGATTGAAACATATTTGTTTACATCCTTCATTTCTTGAAGAATGTGACAAACTTTCAGTAAAGCTGAAAAAATCAACATGAAAATGCTCATGTGTACATTTATATCCTGTCTCTTGTCTCCCAAATGGGTCCTGAAGCTGGCCCAATTCTTTCCAATATTTTGTGAAGCTTTACTGTGCAGTAGGCTTGTCACTTCAGGCCCTCCTGTTCCATTAGAAAAATGTGTTTATGTTTCTCCCATTCATGTAGGAACAGATTACAAATCAGAGTGGATGTGTTTAATTTACTGTTTGAACACTAGATGGTACTATTATCCTCTGGACAGAAATACCTGGAGTAGCTTCTTTTCAGACTAATATGGAGTTTAATTTAACTAAACGTTATCTTTAAACAGGAGTGCAGAAATTGGCCAAATGATTGCTTTTCTCTCTTTTTTTTACTATTTTCTAAATTAATCTAGGCTCATTCCTTCCATTACAGTTTCACTCTGAATTATCTGTCAAATGTTGTCATGAAAGATAAGACATCTTGGTATTTAAATACAAGGCTTCATGGTATTTTGAGAATGTAATATATGTATTTGTATGAAAACCAAACATAAAGGCAGTCAGATGTTACCATCTCAGCAGAGTATTAATAAAATTAGGATCTATAGGTTTTCTCAGAAAACACTGCGATTCACACTAATAGGATTTTGTGCTTGCAGAGAGACAACCTCAGAAAATTCTAGAGCTTTAGCTAGGGACTTGGCTGGCATTCAGCCTCCCTTCCTTAAAGGAGAAGAATGCCCCCCCGGGATGCGGAAATGCTTTCCCATTCAGTTTTCTGCTCACTGTTCTTGCAGCAACTTTGGGGAACGCTCTCGTATTGGGAAGTTCCTTTCTTCCCACCATGGCTCTATTGAGGTTTTATTCTTTCTCCTTCATTATTTCCTATTTGGGGATTTTTCTTGCTTTATTATTCCCCTGGGCCATCTTCCACTGGAGTTGGGTTTTCTTGGACAATACAATGTGCTTATAGCACAACAACCCTGTTTTGTTTTTCATATTTTAAATGCAGTTTCTTCCATAGCCTGCTTTCTACCACCATTGGTTGCCTCTTCTGCTTAAACAAGGAATACAAAGTAGACTTTTTCCAATACTCCATGAAATTTACCGAACCGGCTTGCTGTAATCAGGGTCCATGCATCCACAGGACATGGCTTGAATGACTTTGAGACTAGTATCTTCAAGTTTACAGTAGCTTCAGGTTTGGGTTTTCCTCTTCTGGTTTGAGATTCTGCCCAGCAACCTTGCATACACTGAATCATTCTCTGCTTTCCAGAACATTCCCAGCCACCTCCCTCCTTAAGTAAGTCCATCTGTCAATATCCCAGCCTTTTTGCATTGCAACCATGTACACAGAAGTCCATGGTTTCTGATATAAGTCAATTATTGAAACTGCCTCCATTTCACACCCAGTTTAGTTCTGGGATGACTGCATGTGTGGTATCACACCTGAGTATAAATTAAACAAACTAAAATGTTTCTATGCATCACTTCACAATTATTTTATTTACCAGTGATGAGCATCCAAATATGGAATGAAAAGTAGCCTTTATGTAACTGTGCATAACATTGTGGGGTTTATATATAAAAGGGAAATAAAGGATCTAGTCGAGATGAACTCTTAAGACTTCTATATGAATATTTCTTTTGGATGTGAATGTGGGTATAAATAAGTAATGAAAGAGATGGAAGAATAAGCAGAGTGTTTACTCTGATTAATAATTCCTTGTTCTTTGGCACTCACAGTCTGTATACTTTAGCATGTAGCCAAGAGAATATTTCATTTTAATCTCAAGCAGTTTCTTTATTTTCATTGTTCTGGAGTCTCAAAACAACATATTCCACCTCTACTTAAGTTTGGCATCCCTTGAAATAGCAATCTCTGCTGGCTACTGTCATGCATATACTTGAAATATTCAGGAGAAAAGCACACATATTCTTTACTTCGGGCATGATCATAAACCTTGTTCGTTTTGAACTTCTATATTCGCACACGACTATAATATCTTGGGTTTGGGCCCCTGCCTACCTTATACTTGTCATCTAGGGATTTTATTTTACCTTTTATGGTAGTATGTGCTTCAGTAGTCAGAGCTAATGGAAGACCTGCTTTTAAACTGGAATGTTGACTCTTAAGTTATTTTCACAGCTTATTACTTGGCATCACTCACAAAAAGAAAGAATATCTAGTCTTTTATGCCTATTTTCAGAGGGTAACAAGGCATTTTCTTTGGAAGAAGGATCACAAAATTCTACAAATAACATAATGTATTTCTGTGATGCTGAGATATGAGGAAGGCTTCTGCATGGTAGAAGAGGCTTGGCTGAATGTTGAACCTTTTGTGAAGAGTTCTGGAAAGAACAAATGGCTTGTCTCCCACATTACGTGCCCAAGGGGCCATAATTTAAGTGGATGTTGTGATTATTGTTAAATGGTCTAGCTGTTCCAGCAGGTCTTCAGGTTTATTCTAGAAAGAAATAATTGTGTTGCAGAGGGAGAGGTACTGTATAGATTAAAGCCTGTGTCAATGGTTAAAGAAAATGCTTTGTGGTGTACTGTGTAAAAAAAAATGATGGCGGAATTGATTCTGAGAAGGTCTGAGAGATCTATATGTAGGTGTGATCCAGCTTTTTGGAGCCTACATTAGAGGCTCATCAAACTGCCCAGTGTGGATGCCAGAGATACCATATTGTACATGAGTAAGTATGTTGTGAAGATACATTAGGGGAGATATTAGCAATAGCCTTAGATCAAGTTAATCATAAACTAGTTCCACTTTATTTAATTTGGAAGAGCAGCTATGTCTCTAGGGAAGAAACTAAGGATTAATTCACATATATGTGGTTATCACTTGATACTCCACCACTCATCTCTTGATATTTCTGCCCAGTTTAAAGGTGTGAATTGTTGCTTGGAGTGATGGTTCTTTATGTGAGGATGAATCTGTGAGATTATTGACACCTGAGGATTTTTTGTTCTAACAGTGTTTGTTGCTAGGAAAGTTACACATGTCACTAAGTCATACAACCCTGCATGACTTAGTGACAAATCGGCGAATGTATAGGAAGCTCTTTAAACAAAAACAAAATGCTTTTCTCACCCAATTATGGGCAGATATTGAACAAGCCTCCAGAGATCGGGATTCAACTAAATTTTGGCAATTGGTTGCCTGTAAATTAAAGGAACCCATCTATGAGCTGTCAGCGCTGATTATGATCAAGCAATGGGAGGGATATTTTGAAAAAATTTATAACCCAGAGGGAACAACCTACTTGACACAGATAGTACTCCCCCACATTCTAGAGACAGACCCATGGCCAGATGTTACCACTAGTGAGGTTAAAAGGTTAATCTCTAGCTTAAAAAGAAGGAAAGCACCAGGGGAAGATATGTTACCCCCAGAGATTTTTCTAGAAAACGACCTCTGGTGGGCCCCTATTCTGGCTAAAATGTTTACTTTTATCAACCAACATGGTAAATTTTCCAATGGTTGGACCCACAGTATAGTCGTACCAATTTATAAGAAGGGCGACAAATCATCACCGGCCAATTACCGACCCATTAGTCTGCTAGATGTGGCCTCCAAACTATATACTAAGCTACTCTTAATAAAAGTTGAAGACTGGGTTGCTCAAAATAACATCATAGGAGATGAACAAGCCGGCTTTTGTCATGGCAAATCGACAATAGACCAGTCCTTCATTCTAAACCATCTTAGAGAGAAATACTCTGGGCACCCAAAAAAAATCTATATGCCACATTTGTAGACCTAACCTCAGCTTTTGATACGATTAATAGGGAAAGATTATGGTACAACTTACGGCATCTTGGGATGGATAGGCGTCTTCTGATTTTGATAAAAAACCTATATACAAATCCAAGTTAGAGCTGGAAGGGGAGGACAACTGTTGAAGGAAGTTAAAACATCCATAGGGGTTAGACAGGGTTGCCTATTAGCACCTATCCTGTTTAATATATACGTAAATGATATTATTGGTTATCTGTCTGGTAATTCAAACTTTCCTGTAGCCGTTGGTTCGAGAAAACTGAACATACTGATGTATGCGGATGATATGGTGTTATCACAAAATTTAATAGGAATGAGAAGAATGCTTAAAGCTTTTGGGGAGGCCTGCAGGAAGGAACATCTGTGTATAAACTATTTAAAAACTAAAGTAATGGTATTCGGAGCTCGTCCCCCTAAACATAAATGGATGCTAAATGGTCATCCTCTGGAACAAACCATCCAATTTAATTATCTAGGTATTTGCTTCAAGCAAAATGGCTTGTGGTCCAGTCATTTGGCGGCAACAAAGCTGAAAGCACAAAAATCAACGCATACTGTGTTAAGATTTGCTAAGGTTAGAGGTGGTCAGCTGGTAGCCCCGGCTAGTAGAGTATTTATAGAGAAAGTGGTACCCCAAATAACAAACAGTGCTGAAATAGGGGGGGGGCACAAATGTACGCCCACTTGAGGTTGTCCAAAATAACTTAAGGACACTACTAGGTCTCCCACCAAGAACTCCCACCTGCTATACAAGGGCGGAACTTGGGGTTTTGCCTATAGCATACTATATTTGGAAGACTTATGTTTTTCTATTATCTTAGAATACAACATCCGATAAATAAATTAGTAAGCCTCTGTGTAAATGAACAGAGAATTTCTCCCTTCAGAAATAACTGGATAGACCGATGCGAAATCAGACTAAGAAACTTTGGCCTCGATCCTAAAGTAATTTCGGGTGGAGACGTACAACATCAATGTGATGCAATAAGACAAGCACTGCAGAGCTATTTTTGTAAAATAGACACGGCTGCAATTAAAGTCTCTAGATTTTCCGATAGCTTTCGGCTCATAAAATTAACCCATAGAGAAGAAAAATATCTGACAGAAATTACCACCCCTGGCCTTTGCAAAGCGCTTACTAGCTTGCGATTCCAGACAATGCCATCCAACTTTAGAGAGGAGAGATTCAAAAACATCCCTAGAGAACAACGTTTATGTATTTGTGGTGACCAAGCAGTAGAGGATACAGTTCATTATGTTCTATACTGTAAACTATACAACACCCCTAGGGATAAACATCTAGCGAGATTTCTGGCTTCAATTACTCATCATACAGATCTGGATAAAATTGGCTACCTATTTACAAACACTGAGAAATCCATCTTGTTAAACCTGGCTTGCTTTGCAGTGAAAGCGGCAAAAATTAGGAAAGACAGTGTCCCCTGATGATAACTAAGATTGCTGGTAAAAATCCCAGCACTATATATGATGTTTTATATTTAAAAGTTCAATATTTGAAGTTTAATACAATGCTGTAATGTAATGTTTTTACATCATGACTCTTGTATCTGGCTAAAACCCATGCTGGGTTGCCTTAATAAAATTTGATTTGCTAGGAAAAGAAAGTATGATGTGGCATAAGACGATGCACTTCTTTAGATAGGGTATTTAAATAGATCGGCACTTACACACGTTCACTAGCAATCTTACGGTTTCTTCATGAGACAAAAAGCAGGGGTTTCTAGAAGTGCAAGTCACTTGTGCTTCCTTCTTTGTCACTTCTACGGAAAGCATGAAGTAGTCCTGTCGTGTGTCACCGTCTTTGTGGGGTGATACTTAAAAATGTGCTGAGGTTACAAGGTCTAAGAATAGAATCCAAAAACTCCTTCTGCTACAACTACAAGCGGGATCTTGGTGGGTAGAATTGCACTTTTAATTGTTTCCTTTTGTAAAAACTCAGTGGGCAGTTATTGCTCACAATTGGAGTCTGACTTAGGGCCATATTAGTGTTGCAGATTTTCCCTTTCAAGTCAAACAGGCTAAAGATACCAAGGATTTTTATCTTCCTCTTTTCATCTCACTGGAACCATGTGCTTTGCAATTACCTTACAGAATCTGATCCTCTGTTTGTAACATACTTTACTATATATCTTAGTTAAGATGTTTTTGGAAGAATACACCTGCATTTGGTCTACATGGCCATGTTGCCCCTTTCAGTGTTACAGTTCTATGTTATAGGGAAATGTCTCACTCACACAATTAGGTGCCCCCTGTTTTTATTAGAATCCTGACAACACAGCACATATATTTTTACAGTAAAAGTTTCTAGCTCTCATTGTTGGACAAATATCTTTGCTGTCATAATTTAAAAATATCACTCAGTGTCTTGTAAGCTGCCCACTATGGACTTTATCTGAAAAATAACTGATACCAAGTATTTAGCATATGCATCCAGCTCTAAAGCCGGTGAGGCCCTTTAAAGAGGAGCCTATATATACTTTCTCTTTAATTCCTTGTCACTTAGGCCTTAGCTAGACCTAAGGTTTATCCTGGGATTGTCCCGGGGTCATCCCTGTGCATCTAAATGACACACAGGGGATCTCAGGAGCAGGCAGGGATGACCCCAGGACAATCCCAGGATAAACCATAGGTCTAGCTAAAGCCTTAAATTACTTTTCCAGTGTGAATTGAAGTTCAGCTACTTTAAAGCTTTTTTTGGACACTCCTTCAATCCTTGGTAGCATTTGAAACAAGCTGAAGGCTCATGTGCTCCATCCTCTCCACTTTCTCATGGCTTCCCTTTCAGTTTCCTATTTAACGCTAATCATAGTTTGCTGCCATATTCAGATCGGCTAAGTATGCTTAGCATTTCCCTACCAAACCAGGATCCAAAAACATGGTTTGCAGGGTTCTTATTCTGATTTGGAAAGAAAACTAAGCATAGTTGGCTGATTCAGATAACACAACAAACTAGTGCTAAATGTGAAACTGAAAAGCAAGCCATGTGCAAGGAGAGGGAAGAAGCATGTAAGGTCTCTGCTCATCTCTAGTTGATATTATGATTCAATCTAAGAGTTTATACTGTATTACTGATTTAAGATGAAAAGTTTAATTTACAGATTATGCTATTTAGAACAGTTAGTTTAGTTATGTGAATGTGTGATTCTTTCATTTAACTGTATTTTTTTCCCTTTCCAGAATCGAATGGAGGAAAGCAAAGCACTATTTAGGACAATTATCACATATCCCTGGTTCCAAAACTCTTCAGTCATTCTGTTCTTAAATAAGAAAGATCTTCTAGAGGAAAAAATAATGTACTCCCATCTAGTTGATTATTTCCCGGAGTATGATGGTAAGAGAGATCCTCTCATAATACATATTTTTTCAGACCTGATAGCAAGAAGACAGCATTGCAAGGCTGGCAGTCAGAGAACTGGCTTAACTATTTGCCTGTGTTTCTCTGTCTTCAGCTATACAAATGCCAAGTATTAACATTATCATACAGAACAAGGGGCAGTATCCAACTGAGTCATTCCGCTAGTGCAAATGATGTTGCACTAGCGAAAACTAGGTTCCCAACTATGCACAAGAGGAGAATCCAACTAAAGTTATGTTCGTGTGAGCTATGGGTTACGCAAGAGTAATGAGCCAACACTTGCACAACAAAAGGATTTGGTGTAGCTCCTGTAGCTCTACTTGAGTTTCCAGAATGACACTGTTGGGTACTACTTAATTGCTTCCAATTAAATGGTGCATTCAGTTTTCTTAACTAGCTGTTCACAATGACAGAAGGTGGTTTGATAATTAGAGAATTACCACTGCTGTATGTCTTTCATTCATCTGAATAAGGTTTAGGATGGAAGATTATCAGAAGCGTGTGTCTGGCTGTTCACATAAACAAGTATTAGGAAGGTTATGGTTTTTAATATCTTTGTAATTCCCCCCAGTCTAATGTGATTAACATAGCCGAATGTATCAAATTCAGATATTACAAGGAGAGACCTGCACAATCTTGCTGAAAGAAATAGTTAAGTATTTACACACAAATATGGTGTTTGGACCCCAATCCCATTCCCTCACTGGAGACACCGGGCATCTTCCCTCACATTGAGAAGTACAGAAAAAATGTACCACTACTGAAACTTCCTACAGGGACATGACTGAATAGAAGTTATTTTTATTTTATCTCCCGCACTTGCTATGTTCATTCCCTCTCCCCATCCTTGGAAAGGCCACAGATCTTTGCTCCTCTGCCCTCCTCTCCAGGAGCTGCAGTAGCATGGTGTGCACACCCCTTCCTTCTCTCAGTGCGAGCAGGAAGAAGAAGTTGGTAGGCAAAGGACCTGCTCCATTACCTTTCTTTCTTAGAGATGAGTGTATATAGAGCCACTTATCCTTGTATTTGCTCATTCCTTTTCCACCCTGCTCCTCTTGTTTGTTAACGGTGCAATAGGTGATAGAGCCCTATCCTTCCAGATGAAGGCAATGCCTGGGAAATTCTTGCCTGTGAGCAATTCCTGAAAATCCCCACAACTTGTTTTTGAAAAGGCCTGGTTTGGTAAGACGAGTACCAGATCAAACGACGTATAAGAGTGATTTGTTTGAGGGTTTTTGTATTAAAAACATTTTCCAAAAAAAATTTCTTTTCATATTTCATACACCGAGATCATTACATTGTAGAGATAACAGCCATCGATTTAGTTTGCTTAAGTTAAGCTAAATTTACTTTTTCCTGGTATAACAGGACCTCAGCGGGATGCACAAGCAGCAAGAGAATTCATCTTGAAGATGTTTGTCGACCTGAATCCAGAGAGTGAAAAAATTATCTATTCCCACTTCACGTGTGCCACAGACACGGAGAACATCCGCTTCGTCTTTGCTGCTGTCAAGGACACTATCCTACAGTTAAACCTGAAGGAGTACAACTTGGTCTAACTGTGCCTCTTAGCTCTCCGCCCCATCCCCTCCCATCCCTACGGTCAATTGAAGATATTGAAGAGGGACTGTATTATCTGTGAAAATGATCCGCATAATACTAATTTATTGCTGGCCTGGACTCTGTTAATGTTCACAGAGTTTATAGTAAATATTATGATTTTATTTAAACTTTACAGAGGAAAAATGAAAGATGCTGAACTACATTCGCAGCACATTTCCTCATTTTTTAAGTGAAAACCTCGTGACTCAATGTGTTTTAAATTCTCAGTCGTGCACTCACAAAGGATAGGGGCGTGGATTGATTTTTGTTTTATTTTTTTGGTTACTGAAGCAAAATCAAGTTGGTGTCTCCCCCTCCTCTTGTTGTCTCTGTCTGTCTTTTTAATTTTTTTTAAGGTACAATGGCCTTTCCCCCAAGTTTTATTCCTTGGTTTTCCTCTTTAGTAATCTGGTCAGGAAAAATCTGTCACTAGAATTTAAGCCATCAATTGTTCCGATTTTTCAGTAACTACTTTTTTGAAGGATCAATCGTATTGATACTCTAATTTATTTTATTTCTTAATTTTTGGCAAAGATGTCAAATACGTCTGATTTTTGGTACTGTCTTTGCACTGAAGGCTGAGAGTGTTGTTCAGTGGAAACATTAATTGTAGCAGTGTTATGGATTTTACCTTTTATTGTACCATGGAAATTCAGCAAACTGCGCAGAACACAGCAACAAACTACTAAGACACAAAAGGAATTCATGAAGTAGGATAGCTTTTTATTTTTTAATTGCCACGTGCCATTATATATATATTTTCTCTTCCAGAGTTCTTTCTTTCTTTTTCCTAATCACAAGATGCCAAACAAATGTCATGGACACTACAATAGCCTGGAACTTTTTGCTTTTCGTTTTTTAACTAATCAGACCATCTAGATTTTTCACAACATTTTCAGTTCTATTTTATTGTCTATGAAGTTTCATGTTGCCAAATTTGGCTCTTTTTAAAATATATATAAGTGTTAACTTTGACATGTAAGATACTGATTTAAAATGCCAAGGTAACTGATTGGGAATCTATTCCAGACGACTGCCAAATGTTTAAGCAGCTAGATTTCAGCTTCTATGTTCCCTCTTTGTATTAGAAAGCATTCCATTCTCAATGCCAAAAAGAAAAAGCAGGGTGAGTGAAAATGTTATTTGGTGCTACATACACAGATGTATCCGTCTATTAATTCGAGGACAGTTTTACATTTATCTAGGGTGGCATAGCATTGCACGGTGGGTTTTTTCTTTATTAATGCACCTTTAATTGAAAATACAAAATTAAAAATAAAATATCCTTGCTATGGTTATTTAATTGATTTGGGAATTTCTAAGTGGGAGCCTTCATAGAATTTTTATTATATATTAAATGGCTGAATAAACCACATTGGAAGGCTAAAGATGCAGTCCTGTGCACATTTACCTGGAGGTAAGTCCCAATGGAACTCAGTTGGAATTTCTTCTTGAGTAGACATGCATAGGATGTGTATATCAATTTGTAACAATAAAATTAATCAACAACAAAAAGTCTGCACATGCCTTGATGAGCATCTCTTTTATTACAATTTGGGTTGAAAGTTTTTTGTTTGTTTTTTAGGTTTTGTTTAAAACAACCCTGTAAATAAGATTGCTGTCAAGTTGCAAAGTTGTGTATGGGGAGTAGAGGGGTCACATTTGAAGCTGGGCTAATTTTTCCAAAATGCCATGTCTTCTAAAATGCACTTAAGCTGAAATGATTGCTCCACAGCAGTTGTTTTGGCAAAGGAGGCAATGAGAACAGATTATTAGTTTAGTACCAAAGTTTTAACTATGGGTCCAATCTACCGAGCATTAATTTCAGTGACATTGGTGCAGGATTCCCATTATAATGAGCATGGCTGATACCACAGTCATGCTTGGTAAATAGACCTCAATAAATACTAATGAGATACCATTTACCCTTAACCCTTTCCATTAAAATGAATGACAAGTTGGGCTGCTTTTGTTCCCTTATCATGAAAAAACTTGTAATTTTTAAAATGGTTGTAGGTATAGTGCAATTATGAATGCTATAATCATTGTACATACATATATATATATATATATATATATATGTGTATATATATATATATATATATATATATATATTATATGGCAGCATCCATATTGGCTTTGTAATCCTTAATTTTGGCAGATTGAATGTGCTGTATTGATATGTATCTATGTAATTGTAATGTATGTCTTACAGATAATTCACAATTTAAATAATGTTATTTTATTTACTTTTTTAAGAGAGAAGAATGTAAAATTTTGTCAGTTTATTTCTGACTAGGGTTTTTTTTTTAATTTACAAAAAGAATTATAGTGCAGAGCGGTACTAGCATCATGCTGTGTAAAATCATTTGCACAATCCTGAGTGGCAGTGGACTGAAAACATGCATAAACACATAAACACACACACACACGTAATTGACTTTTCAACTTAAGTTTTCAGAAGGTTTCACAAAGAGGTGTGGGAATTATGTGCTGAATTACATTGTTCTTTGGCAAATGAAAAGAAAGTTAGTTCACTTCTCTCATCTTTTTATGAGGAGGGCCTTACAAACTGTTTCATATTTTTACCTCTGGTGTAACCTTGTAGTTGAGACGCATGTGGCATCCAATCTGGTGAATGAGTTCAACACATTTCTGTCTGCAAAAACCATGTGACTGGAAAGATTGCTATTTTTTAAGCTTTGCCTTTGGTGGCGGTGGTGGTGGTGATAGGGGGGAGAATGTATGTTGAACCCATTCACAAGAGGAGGTGACATAGATCTATATATGTAATAGTGTGACAGTAAAGAATCCCTTTGGGTAGGAAAGACTTGTTTTGGATCCACTATTGCGCTGCTTCACAGTATGCCAATTTTCCTACATGAAAAGCACTTGAATGTAGGTGGAAAAACATATATACCACTAATACGCTGTCATGTGTGCCTATATTTCTATGTGTACACATGAATGGAAGTTGGGATGCAAAAAATTTGTCCTGTGCAAACAGGACCTTATAAGATGGTTTTACTAGCAGTTTTAATCCATTATGCAAATAAACTCATTGTGTGGACATTGCTATTTCTATATTCCAAAATTTAGTTTGTCAGTTCCACATCAACATGAAAGGTTGTACCTTTTAACAAAGCAGAGTTTCCAATGATAAAATTCTAAGAAACCCAAAGTATTTTAAGTTACAAAGCTATGATAGATTTAGAATGTCAAAAGTGACACCAGAACAGGCAGTGTGGGATGAACATGGATGCTTGGGTCTTTACTTACATCATTGTGAAATTTGTCCTGACTTTGATATAAACAAAATATATAATACAGCATGTACTGTTATTTATGCAGCTCCATTTCATTCCATTGAGCTTACATATGGCCCCTGCAATATTATTGATCACATATAGCATTTTATGCCAGTATTTACCACATTCTCTTCAAAATAAATCAGTAAGGTAGGCTGCTATTGTGGGAACTGAGTCTCCAAGTAGTATTGGATGTGACAACCCAGCTCAGCCAGCCTGTGAAGCTTTCCTACACAAGGTTCTTATTAGATTAGCTGAACCAGCAAAATCAGACAGAAGGAGAAGTGGCTGCAAACTGGACTGGCTATGCTTGTTCATTATATCATCTGAAGCCACCTTGTGATAGTGACTTCATAATAAGAACACGGCAGGTGATTTGAAGCCAGGTCTGCCAGATCTTTGTGCTGAACTGTACATTAGTGGTCTTGAAATAAATTGAGCTGTGGAACACTAGTGCCTGGTGGCTTCCTGGATTTCTCTACCCAGTGTAAACTCAGGGGTGCATGACAATATATGTCGCTTCTTTTAAATGGAATAAACTAACCACTTCAGTTTTAGGTGGATACTTTTTTTCTTTTTAAAAATAAGTTCTAGAAAGGAAAGAACAGAATAGCCTAAAATGATTTTGGGCTGGGTATTTTATTTATTACGGGTCTTGTGGGGAGGGTTGGAAGGTTTGGAATAAAGTTTACTTATGTCTTCAAGTTGTATTACAAAAGTGTTCAAGACTGTACCACTAACATATTCTAGGTAAGCTAGACTTTTAGCAAATGAGATCATTGGATCCTGTTTGGGTTTTGAAAGAGGGGGGCTTAAGCATACTATGGCCAAGCTTCCCTTGAATTGCCAACCGCAGCATTGCCATGTGCCAGTACATCACAGTCTTTTTCATTAAGTGACTATGTGCTCTTCCCACGTGAGGTTTATAAATGCTCAGATTTATTTTTATTTGTTAAATGGTTGATGGTTTTTTGCTATGCCTTACAGATTTTGAGCCCAGACATTAGTGCCTCTTAGCTGAGCTAAAGCAAACAGATCAAAACGAAAAGACTTGCATATTTGCCAAGACAATGTAAAACTGAATTTAATAAATGGACAGACACGGCAAAAGGAAGCTTCTTGGAATTGCGTGTCCTTGGTGTTCATGAGGAGTACAGTCCTCTTGAAAGTGGCACTCAATCTATTTTATTGTTGTGCAAGAGCAGCTCCCTTTCAACTGACTGGGACTTGTGGAGGAGAACCTGAAGGATTGTGTCCTAGCACACAAAAGCTATTCATATATTAAATCTTCATAGTAGTGGGGATTTCCCCATCAAAACAAAACCCCTTAAAATTTGCCTTCCTCACAAGTTGACTGGTGCTGTCGAGACATGCATGAAGGATGAATGCATGAACACAGTCATATTTATTGAAATAATTTTGATTGCTAAGGTTATATGAGATTTCATTATACCACCACATTTGCATAATTTTTCCTGATCGCCAAATTTAGAAGTGGAGCATACTTTTTTTAATGGGATATTAGTCAGAATGACTGCATGATTTGACAAAAAAAAAAGTAGATTACATGGTGGGGAGAAAGGGTTGCATATTAAGAGACTGCTGGCTCTCCCCACCTGTGCTTGTAAGATGCAAATGACGTTTGACTTACCCATTGACCTTTCCCATTTGTTTTGCATTCTTCACAAGACTAAAATGATAAATAAATAAATGTTAACACACCTGAAGAAATAATAAAATGTACCCCCAAAATGTTAATGATGTGCTGCTGCTCTTGAATTTTTTCTTTTTAAAATTACTGTTTCATACAAACTGCAACAATGATCTTATCATATCAACTACAACAGTACTTTCACATAACTAGTAGTGTGTGCTCAGTGTGTTAACGTGGCCTACCAAAGACCTGCCTTAGCTAAAATCTAATCATATGATCAGCTTGTGTCTTTGGGATTCCATCATATTGCTACCATCAAATTATGGAATGTGTTGCATATGGCTAACTGCTGTGTTTTGGACATGCAGATGCCTGCTTTTGTAAATAGCAATTCTTCCAACACACATTTATACTTCTTAGTATGCATTCAATGTTTATCTTCTATGTGTAGCCTTATGTCCATTCTGAAATTACTTCACATACTTTTCTCCAAAGCAATTTGGCCCCTTATTCAGAACTCTGTGGCCACTGATGTGGAGCTGGGCCTTTTGTGTAAGTGGGACTCTAGTGGATTCAGTGGGAAATACTAGTTTTGTTCCCTCCATTGACTGACACAGAAGTCAGTCTGGACAAAAGAACTTATGTATACATTAGACTTTCCATGGTTGCAAGGAATTGCCAGATTAGGGTGCATATATCCCAAAATCAGTTTTTCTTCTCTAGCCTGCCAGGAAATCAGTTCTTTTACATATTACATCTGGGCCACTTAAATATGGATGGGCCCATTTCGTTTTAGTGTGCCTATACTCATGCAAGTGGATCTCTCTACTTGTATTTGTTTCTTGGTTGTTTTAAAGGACTTTTGAATGCATTTGTTAATGTTGCAAACAACATTCATGGTTCTCCATATATATATGATTTAAAATGGCAGACTGCAGAAAGATTTGGCTGTACAGGACATTTTCTCTCCAAAGGGTACTCTTAAGATGCAATTTGTTGGTGATTTCTTTATACTACCATCTTTGGAGTTGGCCTTCTAGGACCTGTATATTTAGTAGATGAAACTCATGCACAGTGTTTTATAAATTGCACTTGTTCTAATGTCCTTTAAATGCATGTATTGTCTATGGTTTGGGGATTGAAAGTTTTTGACAAGAGCTGATGTATAAATATTTCCCCAAATGACCTTGCTAGTTAAAATTACAGCATTTTGGTCATACTTTTGTACTACAGTATCTTTGTTCCTTACACTTTCATCTTTTGAAGTACTTTTGGCTTATTGTTCTCCTCAAATGCTTTTTTTATTATAATATTGGAATAAATATCTTTATTCCAGTGACTACTTAGTGCAGTGCTTTATCCTAATTAGATATAGTTGTCTGCATAGAGCATCATTTCATGAATATATTTATAACCACTCAAAGGTTCTTTTTTTCTTTCTGCATTGGAGGTTTTTTTTTTACGCTATTAATAAAGTAGGGTTGGTTAACACTAAAAAGTTGTTAAGATATCAATACATACTAACAGTGCAATCCTATATATGACTACTCAGAAATAAATCCCATTGAGTTCAGGTAAGTGCATAGTTGTGATATTAAAGAAGTAATGCTTTAGAATAAGGCACAACTACATGCAAAAGAACAGATTCCTAAAGTAACAGAATACATTTCTTAGTGTTGGCCGAAATAAGTTTATTTGCATTGTAAATGACCAGTTTCCATGGAATCCAGTAGTCTGCCACCAGGAGACATATAGCTCATTGCAATACCACACTATTTTGGCCCTATTTCCTCTTACTAAGGGTTCCATCCTATGCATGTTTAGAGAGAAAATTCCTACAACTTTCTGCATTCCTGCAGCCAGCCATGCTGACTGGGGCATCCTGGGAATTATAGGACTTATTTCTGTCTAAACATGCATAGGATTACACCCTAAAGTGTACCAAACTTAAATGATTCTTAAGTGAACATTCTGTAGAGAGTAGGACCACCATATAGAATTGAGATCTTAAAATGTAAAAGATTAAGAGAGAAGCCAAATTAACTAAACCAGATCTTATTTCTTTGTCAAGTAAGATCAAACTCTAATCCAGATTTTATCTGGCGCAATACTATTGCTCAAAGGGCATTTTAGTGTAAGACTGTACATCATATAGCCCAGTCCTTAGAATGCCATCCAAGAGCAAGAAACACATTAGGCTTAGCCCATGGTGTGCCTCTGAATTGGAGTATTGTGTTTTCTTTTACTTATTTAAAGAAATTCTGCTCACTACAAAAAGCATGGGCCTGATAAACTGCAGTCCCAATTGATAGTCATAGGAGTCACAACACAAAATTTTGTAGTAGTAAATTAGGTAGTAAGTCATTTTTGACATATATCACAATTTATTAAAACCAACTAATCTCCTTACAACAACCTTCCACATGTTCATCTATGGCATTATTAATAACTCGGCCTTCTGATCTCCCAAGCATCCTCATAGTCTTCCAGCATAAGACCTTTCCTCAACTAATATTTTTTCACACAACTACTTTGATTTAGTTTTGCTTACAGTGCTTCTCATTCACTTTACAAACACTCCACCGTCCTCTTAAGCTCCTGCCTGGCTGTGAAGCATCTGGGTAGAAGTGATCTGAATTATTTTGGAAGACCTCATCTGTATATCTACTTAGCTGCATATTGCTCTACCACATTCCAGAGGTGCCATTATAATAAAAGATGAGGTGGTCACTGTCTTCTCTATCAGTCGTGGCTATGTTGTTTCCTGTTCAGGTTGCCACCTGGCTAACAGCTGAACCAACTGATTAACTTCTTTCCCATCCACTCAGATTCCCCCCCCCCCCCTTAAAGTTGAGATTGAGGATTTAGACATACCTAAATAAATTCATTGAAATCAAAGGGGCTTAATTAGTCACGACTAACTTAAGACTCCTTGATGTTCAGTGGGACTACTCTTAAGCTTGACTAAGTGTGGATCCAAGCCTGAATGGGAACACAAAATGCCACGGAATAATAGACTAGAATGGCCCTGAGGCATTCATGGGAAATGAAGATGGGAGCAACTAGAGCCCCTACTTTGCTTTGAAGCAATCCCAGCTGCCAGTAAGAAAAACAACAACAGTGGAATGGGTGTCAAGAAAGGTGTCCAAGGGTGTTTTGGTGCCCATGTGTGCCATATTGCTTATGCCTGGTTTACATTGTTATTCATTTCCATTAAAATGAAGTGAAATTAACAAAATAAGGCCCAGAACCCATCTGGAACAGAATGGAATGGCCCAGAACACCAACTTATGAGCTAAACCAAATTCATAAGTCACACATGACTAGATGGGAGTGATGCACTAAGTCACAGAACTTCGACAGAAATCACTTTTTTAAAAAAATCTGTTCCATGCAACAAATGGTATTCCAGGAAAATGGCCCGAGACAGCAATTTCCCAGCTAACCAAATCAAATTCACTCACAATGATAAGCCACAAAATATCCTCAGAAACCTCATTCCAGTATCTCTTGCAGGCGATCGGCCATATTCTAGAAACATGATCTAGAAACCCAATTTCCCTGATGGTGAAACCAACTAAATGTATACACTGGATTATCTATAATTTTAAATAAAGTTGCTCTAGGCAACAGGCAGTTTAGGAGGTCATAACACTTGTTTCCTATTCATCCTTCTCATGGAAATTGACATGTATTGAATCAAATGGGAATAAACAGACTGAAATGTTCATGTTTAAAGTCTCCCAAACAATTACATCTACCACTATCCCACTTACAGACACAGGTCAAGATTAGGGCTACATGCTGTAATTGTTTTTAGTGGTAAATTACACAAATATTACTTTGGTTGGTTTAATAGTAAAGAAATTTAATTTCATGATGTCAAGTCTTACTTGGTAGGACTGAGTTAAAGGGACATTTCTGTAATTTTTTTAGACTGGTTTGATTCTACTATATTATTGTAATAGATATTAAAGATGTCTTTTCATTCTAACAATGAATGGTAGTATTTGTTTCTGGCTTATTGCATTACTCTCATCTAGTCACGTGTAGTGGTGAATTTCGTTGGTTTGACTCACTTGAAACTGGCATTCCAGGCATTTTCCAAAATATGGATCAGTGCCCGGAATGACTACTGGAACATATTTATTTATTTAGTTGTGGATAGTTTATGGTTTCAAATCTAAAATAAGCTATCCACTTAACTGCAAGATCTCTTGAAGGACTGTCAAAAGCCTTTTGGGTAGACAGAGGGGCTCTGAGTTTGTCAGTCCCTTATAATTGTACTTTTAGTATACATACATAAATTGGCTTAACATCACTTTTCTTCAGGGGATCCTGGGAACTGTAGTTCTTGGAAAGGGCACTAGAAAACTCCAATGGAAAGCTTTCAACACTTGCACCAAATTATAGTTCCTAGGATTTACATCTATCTATCTATCTATCTATCTATCTATCTATCTATCTATCTATTCAACTATCCACACACAATGATTTTTAGGATATAAGTATGTTGAATGGATATGTCATCAAGATAGATTTTTAATGAAAGAACAGTTTGAGCTGCATCGTAAATTTATAAAGAAAATAGAATTTTCTTCTTTAGAAGACCTTCGGCTGGTCATCATTTAGACTTACAGAGTCCTGCTAGTAGGAGTGGATGGACCATACATTGGCCCTAATAACTTTTTTATTTCTACAATTTATGAGTTGCCCTATAGCCATAGATCTCAGGGCAACATACAAAAAAATAGAATAAACCTAAACCATCATAAGATAATATCCAACCTTTGCTACCTATCACAAAGGTTTACCAAAAATCCATGAGTCCAACTGCCCTTTCCCTGCTGGTGTCATTTATTAAGAAGAGGGAAAGTCCCAAATTCTACAAAATAATGTGGAAACAGAAGTAAACTGTACAGTCAATAAAAGTCAATTTGTCAGTTTTGTTATATTATTTCTGGGGGAAGGAGGTGTGTTGGATTTCTCCAGGTGTAGAATTTAAGGACACCTTCCCTTGTTCCCACCACAAGAATATTAGAGCTTCAAATTAGGTTTATGATCTTTCTCATAAGCCTTCCATTAATACTTTGTTTTTTAATTCCAATTTTTATATAAGAAAATACAAACAAGTAAACAAATAAGTAATAAAATAGAACAATAATAAATAAAGGAAGGGATAGTATTATAACTTGTATTTGGGTGCCATGGCCTCTAATGCAGGTACGAATCACATTAAACCTTAAGAACTGTATAAGCTGGGATGCAGAACTTAAGGGCTGGGAACCAAATCTGGCCCACCTGGAGTTCCAATTCGGCCCTCCAGCATTCCCCCGATGGCTCCACCCCTTTCCCCTTGGCTTCCCGCCCTTTCTGTGAACACAGATTAGTTGGTGCTTTCCCAGCTTTTGTGCAGTTTTCCCCCATTTGAAAAGATTGGAACGCCTCTCCTAAAGCTTACTTACTGGCAGTCAGAGCTTTAAGCCTCCTTTTGCCTCTGGCCCCACCTATTACTGGAACGTGGCTCCTGAGAGTTTCCCTGAAGTGGAATTCAGGCCCTGGTTTACGCATATGAAGTGGCATATCAAATGTCTCAATATGTATCAGGGTGAAGCTCTCGGTTGTAATATGTCCATTCAAATATTTTTCATACTCATTTGGTACTACATTCTCCCATGTGGCAAAGTCCCAGAATATTCCGTGCTACTAAGGATGAAAATTAATTAGGTTTACTATTCAACTTGTACCCCACCAGGCATGTATGGAGTCCCCACCCAACCCCACTCCACCCTGAAAGCTTGGTTAACCCTCTGTGTGTGCTGTGTTGTTTTTGCTATAACTTATATAGTGTTGCTAATGTGCATGGAGCTTTAGAGGGCAACAAGACAAATCTCTCTCCCAATCACAGGTTACAATCTAAAAGAGGCAATAGAGGGAAGAGAAGAAGATGGAAGCAAGAATAAACAAGGGAAGAATTACACATTCAGTTGGATTACATATACGAAGACTTAATTTTATTTGTTTATTTATTTATTTATTTATTTATTTACTATATTTATATGCCACTCCCCACCCAAGGATTCTGGAGTGGTGAGCATCAAGTAGAATGAAAGAATAAAAACACCATATTAAAGTTCAATTTTTAAAAGAACAAAGTCCTGATAAAACCCCATACTGATAAAAGCAAGTCATTCATTCACGGAAAGTTTCCTGAACAGCAACAATGCAACAGAAGCAGTGCAACATTGGTACCTGTGACCATGCTGAAGGCTCTCTTCCTGGTGGACTCCAATTGGACCATAGGTCTATGTGGAACCACCAGGAACATACCCTCAGACGACCTCAGTGACTAGGCAGGTTGGTAAAGAAGAAGATGGTACCAGGGAATGAGTGCTAAAGGCTTGCACTATTTATTATTATTATTATTATTATTATTATTATTATTATTATTATCATTTAAAACATTTGTATCCCGCCCTATATCATTAAGATCTCAGGGCAACGTACAGGCTTTGTATGGGAAAGGTGGGGTTTGTGGAATTTGAAATAAGAGAGTGGTGTGAACACATAGGTGTTTTGCAAAAGAATTCCAGGCATAAGGGCAGCAAGAAAGAAAAAGGCAGTGCCATTTAATGAAGCAGAAGACTTTTAGCTGGCTGAAGGTGGTGGACTGAAAAGAGAAAAAAAATAGATATGGATATGAGGGTGAAGAGATGAGTCAAGGCTGTGCAGAGTTTTGAAGGTAACAGTGAAGAACTGGACAGGATAGGTCAGAAAGCATCAGAGAAGGCTATAGAAGTCAAAGTGGCAGATGGCTTGACTGTATACTGGAACTTTGTGCACTGAAAGGATGGAGAAGGAGGTCCTTATTTTTTCAATGTTGTACAAGGAGAAATGACATGTCTAAGAGAATGAGGATAAAGCCAATACTTCATGACTGATCAACAACAGGTTGGGTATAGAGAGTACACCAAAAAAGGAAGGTTTGGGAGAAAAGGTAAAGTGAACATATTTTTATATGTTGAGTTTGAGATGGTGATGAAACATCCAAGTGGACGTATTAGGCAAAAGAAGATGCAAGATGAAGAGTTCTCGGGTAGGAAGGCAGAGCTGGATTTCATAGTCACTACTAGAATTGATAAGGAAACCTAGTAGAGAGAGAAGAGCAGAGAGCCAAGAAGAGATCGCTGAGGAGCTCCAACAGAGATAAGGAAACACAGGAAGAGCTTCCCCCAATAGAATCTTGAATGATATAGGAAGACAATCAGCTGCGAATGGAGTCATTGAATGCAAGAAAGGACTCAAGCAGGAGGGTGATTAACTGTAATAAAAGGGGTAGAGAGGGCAAGATGGATGAGTGCAGAGAAAAGACTTTAGGATTTGTTCATGATTTTGGTGAGGGCAATTTTAGTGGAGTATCGGGCAAAAGCCATATTGTAGTGGAGACAGAAGAGTGAAAATCAAGAGAGCAGGAGTAACCAACATTGTTAGGAGTTTGGAAGCCAATACTAGAAGGGAAACTGGATGATAAAGAGAAGGACAAAATGGGTCAAGGGAAGCTTTTTGTTTGTTTTAAGTATGAGAGGAACAGTGACAGGTTTGAATAGAGTAGGGAAGGAGACAGAAGAGTGATATCAACTGCTTATATGGTTGCTTATGAGGGGAAAAACTCAACCAGAAGTTGGAAGGCAATAGGATCAAAGGAACTTGTGTTGGAGTTAGATAATGACAACAAAGTGAGATGTGTGTAGGGATTAACATGGGGTGTATGAAGAAAGAAGCTGGATCGATTGGAAAACATGGAGGAGGAAAGTAGAAAGATCAGATAGTTGCTAGTGTTTTTAACACTGGCTCAGGTAAAATCCTGAGCATAGAATAAGAAGGGGGAAGGTCTTAATAGGGTCTCAATCCTGCATACCAAACAGAAAATGACCAAAATATTCTGGTTCTGCTCTTAGATTCTGTGGTTGGGTTTTTGTATTGTTGGTTGGTTAGTTTTTTCCTTACGGAGCAATATCTCCTTTATGTCATTTCTTTCCAGATGAGTTCTTGGATCCCTCTGTGGTCCTACAACAGAGTTCCATATTTTAAATGGAGATCCCTTCTTTTGTTCTAGTGATAGTTTCCTCATGATAAGCGGAATGAGTCATTGTCATGGGTTCCGAGGCCAGGAGGAGTTATTTTCAGTGAGGAAGATGTTAGGAGGAAACAATTCAAGCCGTGCTGCACTTTCAGTCAAAATTGCAGCCTTCCATATTTAATTAAAATAAACAAATCCTATTGGGGGGTGTTATGGGTAATATGTTATTTACTGTGCTCTAGAAGAGAGTCACAGAACCTGAACTGACAAGGGTTAGGGTGTGTTGATTTTAAGAGATTAAAAGACTACAGGGAAAGATTCCAAACATACTGTAATACTTAGTATTCATATAACTGGATGCAAGCCAAATGTAATACAAATCTAGGAGTAGGCCTTTCAGTGCAATTCATAGAAGTGTTGCTACCATGAAGACAAGTGTTGAGGATTGCATTTCCTTATTTGAAATGGTTTTGAAGCATGCTGAGCTCTTTGACCCTTGATGCTCTTTTTGAGATTTTTATGCCCTGAACAATGTCTTGCCTTTCCCCTTTATAGTAGTGAATGAATGAATGTTTTTGTTGACTAGCCACTATGGCTGTTGCAATTGCAACATAAAAAATGGGGCTGGATCCAGATTTAAGTTCGTGCAACTGGGCTGGCAGAAGTGGACATCCCCACTCTCACCTTCCCATGGCAGCCTCTCTAATGCCCTGAAAAGGTCACTCAGAGGACCGGTTTGCACAGTCAAATAAGCCAGGGGTGAGAAATTTGTGGCCAGCCAGATGTTTTGGCCTACAACTCCATCATTCCTCACCAGTGAGCTTTTTCTTTTGATTTTAGTCAGTGAGCTTTTATCCTATGTAAAGGACAAGCCAAAACCTTCCCTTATTTTACTTGTAAACTCCCAACATCTTTTGCAATCCTTTGTGAAACCTACAAAGAATATTAATATACATTGTTGTTTCTCATTGTAGATTCTCATGAGAAACAATGAAAAAATGTGTATTGTGTTACCCACAATGTATGTAACATGCATTATGTATTTAGAAGTAAACACGGTATTGCTGCTCTGTTACAACATCCTACAGTTTTAATGAATATGTCAGCTCAGAAGTAAGCCCCATTGGATTCAATGGGACCATCTTCCAGGGAAGTGTATATAGGGTGTAACCTTTGATGGAAAACAATTCTGTAACTAGGAATGCTCTTGGTTTTAAGGAATTCTAAGGACACACCTCTCTTGCTGGAATATTGCTACATCCTATATTCTGCAGTTCTGCAAAGATTGGTCCAAAGCTTCTTTTAATGGTAGGGAGCATTTGGAATCACAAATCTTGAAAGTGATTTGTATTGAAATAAATCTGTGAGATACGCAATGCCCCAGTGGAAGAGGTATCACAGCTAAAAACTGATTTAGAGGACTAGGGATGTTCAATTTATTCATTCTGGTTCTGCAGTTTGGTATTGAATAAGAAGCCAGAAAGCAGGAACCAGCTTCAGTGTCTTCATCATCAGGGCAGTGGTACTCCAAGGATCCCCCACTTCTCACAAAGCCAGAGAAATCCTCCTAGATCCACAAGAACCTGAAGAGAGTGCATTTGAATATGCAGCGGGACTATATACTGATGCCAAATCTTTGCCTGAACATCACTAGCAGAATCAGTGGAGGCTAGTAGCTCCAACATCAGTGGGGTAGTAAATCCACAGCTCTGGGTTTCAGTCAGAACGAGTCAGAATCTAAAGGAGTTAGGTTCTGACTGCTTCTGACTAAAACCCAAAGCAGATTCACCATCCCACTGACATCGGAGGCACTAGCCTCCAGTAAGCAGAATGTATTAACGTCTGGCAAATAAGAACATATAAAAAGTTTCCTTAAACCTTCAATCTATTTCTCCGTCTGTCTCAATATTGTTTATCCTCACTGGCAGCAATTTTCCTGGATTTCAGACAGATGTTTTTCCCCAACCTAAGTGGAAATGCCAGGGACTGGACTCGCCACCTTCTACATGCAAAGCAAGTGCTCTACCACTGAGCTCCAGCCCTTTCCCCAACTATTTATCAAACATTGCCAGCAAGAAATGTCTGCCTCAGTCTATAACTTTGCAAGGTACTTTAGCAAGGCACCTTAATGACTCTGGCTCATACTTAACCCCAGCAATTTTACATTTGATTTTTGTCCTTGCAAAGATGGCATTGTATGGTGTTGATTCTCATTCCCCTTGAATTTTTCTGCCAAAACTGGAGATAAAACTGGATGCAGTGATGTGTTCTTAAAAGATGGTTGGCTCTGAATTATTATATTTTTAGGTCATTAAACTTGCTAAATTAACTACGACAGTGTGAAGTTTCCTCAGAACCTATTCCTTTTAAGGAACTCAGTTGCCACAAGTTACAGGATGATGATAACAAGGGGATTGCAAAAAGAAAAAAGAAAAGAAAAGGGGGGAAAAAGATTAAAAGAAAGGATGATAAAAGCCAGAATGAAATGTTTATCACTGTGTAACAAAAGAATATCACCTAAAACCATCACTCTTTCTGAAGCAAAAAGCGTCAGTTCTTAAGGCAGTGTCCCCAGTGCAGAACCCATGGGCACCACAAGACTTGCAGGGACCTCCAGCAGCCCTCACAAAGTTCACCTCACCATGCCCTGTGTTTAAAAAAAATGTTTTTAGAAAAACCTTGGAAAATGTTAGGGGAATCTTCTTTCTCTCCCTTTCTAGCCTCTAGCCCTGCTCTTTCTCTCCCCTTTAGCCCCAGCTGCTCTGCTCCAGATGCTAAAACTGCATTCTGAAGCTTACCTAGCAACTCATGATGCCCACCTCCCCATCTCCACCCTCAGCATGCTCAAGTGAAGAGCCGCATTCTGAAAGGAGCATCTCTCTGCAGCTTCGCCTCCACGGACACTGGCGAGCCTACCCCCCTCCCCAGAACACAAGCATCCCCCTCACAAACACCTCACAGCAGCACTGCTTGGCACAAGTTGAGATGTTCAACCTAACAGCCACCCCAAGTCATTCTCCCGCCCCGCCTTCTGTGTTTTCAGATAACTGCTGTTGTCCTGGCACCCTTCTCTCCATTCATGCCTCCCGCACCCACTTCGCCCAGTGGCCCCTGGCTACCCATGACTGCTGATGTCCCTTCATTGTGGGATGTCTGCTCAGCTACTCGCCCTGGTGGCATCCTCCTCATCTGCCTATTTATTTATTTATTTATTATATTTTTCTACCACCTAATAGCTGAAGCTCTCTGGGCGGTTCACAAAAATTAAAATCATGAAGAGCATAAAAACAACCTAAGCCTAAGCTTCCCCCAAGCCAAAGCTATGCTTCCCCCAAGCCCAGCCAAAGGGTGCACGCGGGCACCGCACAGCCGACGGAAGCCTCTGGACATGCCACCTGTGATTATTGTGTGAAACTTTCAAAAGAATGCATAACACTCTCATGGCTATGCATCTTGGCTGTTGTATTAACTCATCCCGGCCGAAGTGTTTAGGCCAAGTTCCCACAACGATCTTCAGCTCCCAAACCTGCACTCCTCCAATGGCCCGCAGGAGCCCTACACTTAGGGCACCCATCCAGCTCCTCACAAATACCCAAGGCTGCCAGTTTCGCTATCATGGATACCAGCAGCCAAGAGATCACCAACAGCCAGACTAAGAGAACTGGGTCACGAAGCGCTGTTTCGGACACCACCCTGGAGGGTTCGGCAAGGCGTAGAGCTGAGCACTGGTCCCAGGCAGAGATTGCAGCCTTCATAGAACTTTGGGGAAGCCCCGAGGGCCACAGGATCATGAACACTGCCAGGCATGACCAGCTCTACCCATGGCTTTCTGACCAGATGAAGGAATGTGGGTTTGTGCAGCCCCAAGCAGTGCAAGGACAAGCTCCATGGGCTGAAGGGAACATTCAAGGAGGTTGTCACACACAACAACAGAACCGGGGTTGAGCTGGCATGTCTGCTGGAAGAGCACCACGATGTCATGCCAGGATACACTGCAGGCAGTGGGGTCACCCCATTCATTGCCTCCCACTGGCGAGACCGAACCCACTCAAGCCAAGGCACCAATCACAATGCCACCTCCAATAGAGCTGACCCACAATGAGTGCAGGAGCTACTCATGATGGTGGCTTCACCAGTACACCCCTGGATACAGCTCCGCCACAGCCATTGCCACCCATGCCCAGGGCCATGGGTAGGGTCAGTGGATCTACCAGCTCCTCTCTGCTGGTGAAGTGGCCACCAGTCACCTTCAGGACTGCGCCTTCTTCCAGCAGCATCTTTCCTGCCACGGTGTCCTCAAGCACCAACAGCCCTACAGCTTTTCTCAGGCTGTTCTGCACAGACCTGCAGGCAGAGACAGAATGGCTGGAGCCTCTAGTGCCAGACACACAGGACAGCGATGACCACCCAGGGCCCTCATGCCCTCAGCTTCTGCAGAAGAAGCAGCCAGCATCTCAAGCCAAGGCTGGGGCTGGAGGAGGTGCTGTCAAGGAGGCCGTGTGGACAGCTTTCCTGGCAGACATGCGGGAGGAGTTGGATGCTGGCTCTGAGAGCCTGCTTGCCAGGTGTGCAGAGCAGACCACATGTCCCATCATCTGTTTGACTGGCCAGTTTAACTTCAAGGGCAGACCTGGCTTTGTCCCGGGCTTGGAGTGACACGTTTTCAACCCCGTTATGAAGAGTATCCCATACCACCTGAGTTCAGAGAGGAGAAGGACCCCGGTTCTGCAGAGAAAAACCACCAGCAAGAGGCATTCTATTCCAGTGTCATGTTGACTTGCCTTGACGCTGTACAAGCTGGCATTCAACGTGGGCTACTTGCCCCTTTCCACGATCTTCAGGTGGTCAAGTCGACTGCCTGTTAATCTTCCGGGAGACCGTGCAGGTTCAGAATGAGTTGTACCTTGACTACGCCATCTGGGCGATGAGAAGAAGAACATGCATGGGTTCTGTGCCCTGGGCTTTCTGCACATGGTGGGGGCACTGGATTCCGTACAAGTGCACATCCTGCCCCCCTCACGGAGAGATGAAAACTACAACCGCAAGCACTACTACAGCATGGCTCTGCAGGCTCTGGCAGATGCAAGGGGGAGGTTCCTGGATCCGTTTGCAGCGGTGTTGGGACAGTGTCATGACTTGGCAATCTGGAACTCCCCCCTGGTAGACAAGCTGACCAGAGGGCACTTCTTCTCCTCCAGCCCCGCTTCCATGTGTGGCCATCCCGTCGGCCCTCTGGTTCTGGCCGAACAGGCGTTTGCCCTTCAGAAGTGGTTGATGGCACCATACCACTACCTGCAGGTGCACAAGCAGAAGAAATTCAACTACTACCACTGCCTGCCTGCCTGTTGAGCGCCTGAAAGCACGTTGGCACTCTCTTTTTAGTCTGCTGGACCTTAAGTCTGACATCATCCTAGACGACATAGTGTGTTGCTGCATTCTGCACAACATCTGTGAGTCTCATGGGGATGTGTTACTGGAGGACCACCCTGACCTGCCTTGCCCAGGTGGACAGCAATGCCACCTAGTGGACAGGAGGGGGAAGGGGCCTTTGCCGAACCCGCACAACCCACCTAGAGATGGTTGCAAGGGAAGAGGCGGAATGAGTGTACCAAAGGATCGCGGCGTGGATCTGGGCGCACTACCCCATGTCTAAGGAGCAGACATGGACTGAGCGCACGTAAACTGGCATCGCTTAGTGAGTGAGACAAACCCCCCCCCAATACTACCCTTCCTGTAGTGAGATGCAGTGCTCTGAGAAGCCATAACCATTGTGCCTTAGCAGGTGCCTTTGCCCACCACGAAGGTGCCATGCCTCCCTTACTAACACAGCAACCTGTTGCAATTCTCACATGGCCATGTGCACATTTCTGTACCTGCGAATGAGTAAAGATTCTTCCAATAGTGCTACTGCCTACAAAAGTGCTTGTGTGAAGGGAACGGGTGCCTTGGGCTGCTGCCACAGCAGTGGGGACTTGAAAACCACTGGCCAATGCTCAGCAGGGAAGGTGGGGGGCTGGAGCTGGCTGTGGTGCCCTCATGAGCCCTTTGGCTGGGCTTTGCGCAAGGCCTGGGGAAGCATAGGCTGGCAGTGGAGCAGGTGGAGATGAGGAGGAGCGATGGGCAAGGCAGCCTTGTGGGATGCCGCCAGGGCAAGTGGCTGAGCTGGTGCCCTGAGGTGAAGGGGCATCGGTGGTCATGAGTAGCCAGGGGCCACTGGGCAAAGTGGGTGTTGGAGGCATGAACGAGGAAAGGAGCATATTTCCTATGTATGGGCAGTTCATATGTATAGGCATTTGGCTGAATTTCTCTGCTGTGATCGAAGACGCAAAGGATGGCCCACAGCTGACGATCAGCCAATGGGGTATGAGAGTCTTGTTTTGCTACTATGCCGATGTCGGCGGCCATGGATTTCGGGCCGCGGTGGCTGCTGGGATACTACTCCGCCTGATGTAGGGCAGAGAAGTGGGAGGGCAGACTGTCAGTCAATTGGTGCATTGACTATCAATGTACTCGATGGGAGACTCAGCCGTGCAACGGGGGCGGGGCAACATGTCATGTGGGGGAGTACCCGCACATTAACGCAAGGTCAGTGTGCTGTTTCCCCCCTGTCCCCGTTGACTAATGTGTTGTCAGAATGCAGCCTATGTCACTAGCCACATCCTCCATAGGAGCCATTTTGTGGTGATTACCACAGCAGTTTCTCAAATTCCCAAATGTGCCCACAGGTCCAAAAAGTTTGGGACCCCTGTCTTAAGATTTGGCAAAGTAGAGTTTTAAAACGGAATCTGATTTTCCTTTGGTCCACACTGAGCTCCATCACTTGGAGAAAAAATCCCCTGCTTTCCCTCCGCCTTTTTTTTTTTTTTTTTTTTTACCTCTGATGCATAAGCGCTTCAGGCTTATGGTCCCACACTGCTCTTTCGCTTGTTTGCTCTTCCTCTTCCACTCCACTCCACTCCACTCCACTCCACTCCACTCCACTCCACTCCACTCCACCCCACCCCACCCCTTCTCTTTCTCCCTCCTGTTCATTGGTTGCTCCTCCCCCCCTTTAACAAGACATATACAAGCAGGTCCTGTCAGACGAGTATTTCAATCAGACCACCTTTCTGCCCAACAAAAATGGAACGACCCTTTAGTCGTTCCATTTGGGGGCCTTGAAGGAGTACAATCCTGTTTCTGCAGAGATTTGGGCATTGTTCGATTTAAAAAAATGCTTTCAAGCCTGGGATGCAAGGTTTGGGTTTTCTATTGAGGCTTGGAGCCAGCTGCTGGGAGAGATCGCTTTTCCCTGCCAGGACCTGATGCAACCCATTCAAGCCTCCTGTCACTGCACACACACCCAACAAAGGAAAATGTGAGAGTACAGCTCTACACGGAGGCTTAAGGGCACATTAAACACACTTAGGGAAATAACCCAGACTTTAGGCATTCTAGGAAAAGACAGAAAAGGCTGCGGAAGAGGCAGGGTGTCGCAGGACAGGTACAGCATCATGTGAGTACCATACTGCAAATCCGCACACCAGGCATGGCGAGAGTGCATTAAATCGCTGGTGTGATGGAGCTCATTATGTAAGAAATCGAGCTTCTGCAAAATATATATAGACAAATACGGTAACATCTTCTGTTATGTTCTGCAGATTTTCCCCTTGCATGTGACAAAAATACTTAGCATAGAAGCAGATTCCCCAAATGAGCTTCATCTTTATAATAGTTGCCTGATACCATAGAAAAAAAGGAGGAAAAAAAGTTAACATTTTAATGAAGAATGCTTAGATGCCCCCAACAAATCTGAAATTCAGTCAATTGGATTGTGACTAAGATGCAATGCTTTCATGGGAGTCTTACATGGGAGTATGCCTCATTGAACTCAGTAGGACTTTCTGCTGGGTATGTCTACTCAGTCTGTGTCCAGCCCAATATATTTACTTATTTGGAAGCTTAGCTTGCTGATCCCTGCAACCTGAAGTGGGTAATGAGGTAAATTGTTGTGCCTGGCAGCTTCCACACCATTTCAGTAACATGTGAATTTGCCTTACAACTGAAATAGAAGGGTGGAATCTTGAGTCTCTGTGTTACCTCAGGATGGAGAAGTGGCTACACATGAAGAGGAGGGTAATGAAAGCCAGGGCGGAAAATAGCACTCTGTGAGGAGAGAGCTGCAGAGAAAATGGCACAGGAAGTAAGGAAAAGCTAGGCATCATATTGTGGGGATACAGAGGGTGGGCAGAAGCAGGACCGGGTCTACCATTAGGCAGAGTGAGGCAATCACCTCAGCTGGTTTGTGTGTGTGTGTGCGCGCGCGTTACACACAGAAGCAGTTCCTCAGCACATTCTACCTGAGACCCCTGGCCATTCGTCTCTGTTGGAGGTCTGTCTTATACCTCACTGCCCACCCGAAGCTAACTTTCTGTCCTTAGGTACAGTGGAGGATGTGGTCCCATCTCCAATGTTGAAATAAGATTCAACTGATGCTGTACATGGAATGGGCCAAGGACCATTTTGTCCTACAGCTCCTGCAACAAAATGTGTTGGGGCTATCCTGCCTCATGAAATGTCTAGTGTTGTGTGGGTGTGTGGCATGTATGGCAGGCACAGGGGGCGGTTCTTATTTCATAACATTTCAGAAATGCTGTCCTAACATGTTTATGACAACAGACTACCCTAAAAGTGATTCAGAGCACGGATAGTTACAGGCAATTATTGTTCATCACTGATTTACTCTTTAATATTACTACATTTAAATGTAGTAATTTAAAATATGAAAATAATATTTAAATATAGTTAAAATGTAGGTGGTTTTTTTCAAAAGCTGAATAATGTAATAAATAAATAAATAGGTTTCCTAAGTAAGGGTTTAAAATGAAGATTGGCTATCCCTTTTTTGCACTGGTTTCAAGGGCCTGCATTTCAACATTTTCTAAGACAAATACAGTAGGTTCGGACATCACAATAGCAATTCCTGAATTGTTGAAGCCAGGAATTACTGAGGATGAGCTCTGAGCATTTTCCGATTTTAACCATCAACCTAATTGTTGGGTTATCTTTAGGTTGTTTACTCCTAAACAATGCAGAATCTCTGGATTTCAACATCACAAAACAGGAATGGGTATTCCTGGGTTGTTGATTAAAACTGGAAATGGCTTGCATATGGTACTTATCCCCAGCAATTCCTGGGTTACATAATACAGGAATTGCAGCTGTGACATGCGAATCAGGTCACTATTTTAAAGGTAAATTGGCCTCCACCCAAACAGTAAGAGTTTAAAAGTTCAGCTCTGTTATGATTGGTTGTCTACCCTGTTCAACAGAGACCTGTGGTGACAGGAGTAAAAGGGAAGAATATAAATGTAAAGGCAAAAGAAATCTAGCAGAGTGAAACTTGAAAAGGCAGTAAATACAAAGGAAGAGAAAGGCTGCAGTAAGAAAAGAAAATGCTGAGTTGCAAGCAGGGTTTTCAATGGGGCTTAGGCATAATCAGCCACTTTTTGAACTACAGGCAAAGCAGGCTTGGCATCAAGAGTCGGCACAGTTAGCCCTTTGCCAAGGGCCCATACCCCAGGAGATGCCCACACCTCACCAGTGCAACCTGCTTGTTTACATGCCTCTTGTTCTGGCCCAGACAATGGTTGTGGTGACAAGGAGAAGCAGTAAATGCCCCAGGCTATTTGTTCACTGGCTCTCTGCCTGTCAAGCAAGCAATTGGAAGCAATGATGAGAAAGAGGAGCAGCAGCAATAGTAGCTAGTGACAACGACAATGAAAAGGTAGATGTCCATTGCCCAAAGGCCCTCCAACACCTGGAGCTGAAGTGAGGCAAAAGGTCACATGATGGAATGTCCCCCACAAAGGAAGGCAGAAAGTTTAGAATCCTAGAATTTTGGCTTTTATACAAAAACTCTGGCAACCAATCCAAAAGTCAGAAAGCAGCCCAGGCCATTAAAAAGTAAAATAATTAATGGTTGCTTGGCAACCCCAACCTATGAACCCTATGTGAACCACCCAGAGAGCTTCGGCTATTGGGCGGTATAAAAATGTAATAAATAAATAAATAAATAAATAAATAAAATAAATAAAATGTTCAGGTGAACCGTTTCCTTTGGACATTTCCTTTGAACATAGGTAGATTGCTGCTTAATGGTTGGCTGAGAACCTTTGTATATTTGAAAGTGACACCCAAGGGAGTTTGGAGAAAGTGGGCATGTGAAGAAACTGCACTTTTGCAGTTTGGATGAGACCAAGTCAGACCCCTCTCTGCATTGAGCAGGGGATTGGGCTCGATGGTCTTATAGGCCCCTTCCAACTCTACTATTCTATGATTCTGCATCTAACAGCAATCCAGATGAGTTGAGTATGGCTTGTCCCTGAATCAAGGGTTGTCATTACATGTGAACCCTGCACTATGGTATAAATATGGGTTGTTAACCATGAACAACGTAGGAAGAGAACCCATGGTTTGTTGTTGGGGTGTGAACTCTGAGCTGTTTGTGTTAACAACTCATAGTTAAACCATAGTGCAGGGTTCTCACTGTTCACCAGTTGCTGGGGAACATGGGTGGGAGGGTGCTATTGTACTCATTCTTGGGTTTCCCCATCTCTGACCACTATACGAACAGAGTGCTGGACTTGATGGACACTTGATCTGATCCAGCATGTCTCCTCTTACATTCTCATACACATAATGACAACCCACGAATCAATGGCAACCCTTACTCTATGCTGTCATAACATGCAAACCTGGTCAACGGCAGAGTGTGAGCTATGCCTTGGCTGAAGCAACCTTGGCTTTGCAGGGTTTCATTCCGGAAATACGTCCCAACTAACGGATCTGCTGCCAAGGAGGAGGGCCTCCCTTTCTGCCTCCACGGACACTCTCTGCCTTTTTAAACCAAGTTAATAGAACTCCTGAAGAGCGCTCTCGCAAGGGATTCCGAGGAAACCCAACCCGTCGCCGTTGTTCTTGGAACCTCCCTCGCTCCCTCTTTGCTCCAGGGCGGATCGCGGAGGAGGGGCGACGACAGTAGCAGGTTAGCGCCTACCGAATGGGGCGGGGCTAAATTGGGCAGCTTTTTGGCCCGAGCAGCTGCCGGCTCTCAAGGCAAAAAGTGCGAAGCCGGCCAAGGTAGCAGTAGCTGCGTCTCCGCGTTTTTCGCTGCTGCCCGTTGCGCGCGCTCTCAGCGTCCCGTCAGCCCAGCCGGGGCAGAGGCTGCGGAAAGGGAGCCGTCGGCGAACGGGGCTTGGTGTCGGTCAGGAGCCCAAGGAAGCGGCGGCGGTGGCCGCTTTTTCCTTCTCCTCCCTCGGGAGTAAGTGAGCGCCTGCTTTGGACTTCCTTCAGGGGCGCCGCCGAGCATGGGCGGACAGTGCTGCTGCTTATCCGCCGAGGAGAAGGCGAATCGGATGATGAGCTTGGAGATTGAGCGGCGGCTGCGCCAGGACAAGCGCGATTCGCGCAAGGAGCTCAAACTGCTGCTGCTGGGTGAGTCGAGCGCGCCCGCCTGGCCACTCGCCCGGCCTCGCGGCACGCCGGAAAAGAAAAGCCGCCCCCCTTCCTGCCTCCTTCCTTTGGGTTTAGGTCGGGTTAGCGGGGGCTGTCTAGTTCAGTAGCGCGCGCGCGCGCACACCCAGCCACCCACACACAGAGAAAGAGTACCACTGGGCATATGCAGAAGGCTTTCACATACTCTTGCCACGCCTCGGATCAGGTATGCTTCCGTGGAGAGCGTTTCCTGGTCTGAATGGCGTGATTTCAGTTCCGTGGAGAGGGCAGGGTTGCATTCCCCGAGTTACTGGGCGTGACCTCGCATCGCGTTTTAAAATCGTTTTAGTGCCAGGAAAACTCGGGCTGTAAGCCATGAAACTACTTTTTGCTCAAGTTGAGTTGTTGGTTCTTATGTACACGCGCAGAATTTTACAGCTTCGGGCTTGTACTCTGTACATGAGATCATCCTTATTCCCAGTTTATGGATGAGAGGCTGAGGGAAACATCTTTGTCCAGGGCGACTCGGGGCTGTCTTCGACGTCTCCTTCTTACCTCTTCGTAATGCAAATAAGAAAGCAGAAAGTTGTCTCCCTAACTGTCTGGGGAGGGACAACAATCCATCCTCTAGATTAGTTCTGGATTGGTGAAATAATTCTGCAGTCTCTAGAGTAGGCCTTGAAGGCCAATTTGCACAGGATTGGAAGTGAATTTAGAGGTGGATTGAGGGATGCAGTCAGAATTTGTGCACACAACTGAAGTAGCCGTATGATTTCTTCACGCACATTCTTGCCTTTTATTTTTTTCCATTGGGGAGTAAAGCGTCAGAGTGGCACCACTTAAGACTGGGTTTCTATGTTACCTCTCTGCTGTGGGAGCTGCAGGAGCACCACTTGTTTCCATGCTGCTGGGATAACGCCTGACATCTTCTGCAGGCCGCGTAGGAAAAGCCCACATCTCCTTACCACGTCAGGGAGAGGCAGTGTGTTGGTTACAGTGTTGGACTTGGTTATGGGTTCCAATCCCTACTTGGCCGTGAAACTCGATCCAGTTCACATGATCAAAGTCGTAGGGCTTAAATAAGCTACCATGGCAAGTTTTGATCCCCAATGCATGCCAGGCACCATTTCCCTAATTACTCACCCAGGGGAGGCTTGTCATGTAATCTGTACCCAGGCAGCTTGTTTTAGGGGGGAGCATCTCTCAAATAACCCATTGCCTTATTTAAGCCACAGTGGCAGCCCCCATACTGCATCATGCCACCAGATAAACATGGGGTGGGTGGGAATACAGGATTCTGCTAGAGTCTAAGGGCTAAACCAGATATGATGTTAAGCAGGAAATTTGGCACTGCATGCTTTGGGGTTTGTTTGTTTTAACAGCAGTTGTGGGAATATGAGGATCGAGACCTTTGCAAGGGAGAAGAACTGCTTTAAAGCCTGCTAGCCCCAATGAAAATCACCCAGCTCTCCTAAAGCACCAATGCTAGCTCCAATGAAAACCTGTATACCAGGGCTTATGACAGCTTGGAGGGGTGATTTCCATCAGGGCAGCAAAACGGGGAGAGCACAGGGGCAAAGGGTTAAAACAACGCTCTTCCCTTGCTGCAGCCCTGCTCCAAGCACCTTTTCTGCGGGGCCTATTTAAAATTCAAAAATAAGCACACAGTGCCAAACTATCTGTTTAATGTCGCGTGGAGTTGAGCCCCAATGGTTTGGTATCTTATCGGCACAGTTAAATGGTAACCGTCTGTATAGATAAACTGGGACTCTTGTGAAGCGATCAGAAAAGCTGAAGTGCACAGCTGCTGGTGAGGGCTTCCTCTGTCCAGGAGTGCTGCAGGTAGCCCACGCTGAAAGCACTAGAAACCAGCCACCTGTAGCAATTTCCTGTCCCAACTGATAGAAAGTGGTGGCAGAGGAGGCTTACCCGGGCTGCTGAAAGTTGGCTTTGTTTCTAGACAAACTGGGGCCAAACTAAATATTCTGCCAGTCACACATAGCAGAGCTTATGGTGTTTGGCTTACTTACTGGAGTACAAGTTCATGTGGCCCTCATTTGGGTCAGGACCATGGTGATTTGGGAGGGAAGTTTTAAGTTCCCCCTCCCATTTTCACCCAAAATTTTACCCCCTCCAATTGGGGGGGGGGGCTTTTAAAAAAGAGGAAAAAAATACCTATTGGAATCAATGCAGATTTTTTTAAAAAAAATCTCCCTCCATATGAGAGTGTAATTTTGGGATGAAGACGGGAGGGGGAAGCTTAAATCTCCCCTACTAGAATGCCATGGTCCCAATCCAAACTGCGCTCTTACACTCAAACGTAATGTTTGGTTTGGTGGAGACTTCGGGTGGTTCCAGACAGAGCTCCTAGTGCTGCTAATTAAAAGGCACTAATTAGAAAGCATCATGCAGTTTCTCCTTAATGGATTTTCTGCAGCAAGAGGAAAAGTGGAAGAAGTGGTTGGAAAACACAGCAGGGTTACGAGTGGAAGATGTTATCGTCTGGACCCCGCTATAATACTCTATGAATCTGGCAGTGCAATTTCACAATAAAAGCTTCATCTGGAAGCACCCATTCCACAGAGTGCTGGAGTGCTTCACAGCCTTGAAGAGGGAGGGAGGGAAAGATAGCTAGAAACTGGAAAGTCAGAATAGTGTGGCTAGGTGGAGGAAGGCTTAATAATGCAGCCGAGAATGATGTCACATGGGGTTATTAAAAAGGGGGTCTCTGCAACCACTGTCCCTACAACAAGTGGATTGGTCATTCTTGCTGGCCTCTCAGTCACATCTTCTCTGGAACTTCAGTAAATGGTTATGAGAACAGTGACAATGCAAGAATGGCTGAACTTTCTCAGATAAGCCGCATTGTTTCATGTGTGAGCAGAGGCATCGCTTCATGAGTTCCTTTAACCACAATTTACATTAGTAGCATTATCTGGCTGAGGAAGGGGAACTTGGGACATCATGACCCTGATGCTCATAGTAAGTTGACTAGACCAAGTGGTGGGAGAGGACACCTTTTGTCTCTGGAGGCTTCCAGAGGGAAGGGCTCATCGCACTACCAATTAGAAGGCATTGTGCAGCTATTTTGTCTGTTTCTTAATGGATTTTCTATGGTAAGGAAAAAGAGGTAGGAAAACACAAGAAGGTTATGAGTGGAAGGCATTGTCACCTGGGCTTTTGAACCCTAAATATGTGCTTAGGGTTCAAAGGCACAGTATCCGGAGTGAAACGTATGGAAGAAGCCCTAGCATGGTTTGGCTGAGGATGTGCAGAGCCAGTTGTGAATGGATTCATTGATACAGGTGTCTCTAAGCTCTGTTAACGTTGTGTAGAACATCATATCTGTTGTTGCACTGCAGGAACTTTCCGTAAGAAATCAAACATAATAGTATTTTTTTTTCATTATTAAATAACCATTTGGGCCTCAATTCACCTTGAAATGAATGGAACAAGTTGGCAAGCACTAATTCAAGTCCCACTGCTTTCAGTGGGACTTAAACATGACTAATTGTAGTTGGATCAGGATTCTACCATCAAATTGCTGTACTTCTTTAAAATGAAAGCTCACCAAAACCCATCTGTTTCATTTGCAGAGGATTATATAACAGATGGTATGCAGTCTGTAGTCTGTTTTCTGAAGGCTGTGGATGTAGGGTGTGATTTTTTTGTTTACATACAGGATACATGGTGCCTTGTTTGACATACACCAGCTTCTCTTGGATGTTTGGCTTCTCTTTCTTTTGCTAGTTTCCCTTTAAGAAGTGTGTGTTGGGGGAAGGTAAGTTTTATTCTTGGCCATGTGCCTTCACTTTATTATTAAATGGAAGCTGGTCCGATCTTCCATGAATCCCTTCCTCAGATACTATACTATTCATCGAAGTTCGCATTTAGCAATAACATCTAGTATAAATGTACTATGAACAAAAATGCCTTCAGGCCTATTTTTCTTAAAAACATGAGCGCCTAGCTGAATCAGACCAAGGATCCATCTAGTCTAGCACTCTATTCACACAGTGGCCAACCAGCTGTTGACCAGGGACCCAGAAGCTGGACGTGCACATAGCCAACAGGACTAGTAGCCATTGATAACCTTCTCCTCCAGGAATTTGTCCAACCTCCTTTTAAAGCCATCCAAATTGGTGGTCATCAATAATAATAATAATAATAATAATAATAATAATATATTTATTTATTTGTTACCCGCCTCTCCCTCTGGATCGAGGCGGGGTACAGCACAAACAAAACCACCACAAAATACATACAACTAATTCAAACGTTTAAAACCAGTGCATCGTTAAAAGCAGCACACCATTAAAAAAGGCATCTTAAAATTCAACTGGGTAGGCCTGCTGGAAGAGATCAGTCTTCATGTCTTTCTTAAATTCTGGAAGACTGTTAAATTGACGAATCTCTTGAAGTACTGAACTCCATAATTTAACTCTGCGCTGTGTGAAGAAGTACTTCTTGGAAGCAACTGGCTTGTTGTTCATGGTCACATGTGTGTGTGCATGTATGTGTATGAGAGAGGGGGGAGGGGCTGGGAGAGGGAGAGAATCTCCTATAACAATAAAGACTTTTGGTCTTTCAGCACCATAGCTCCAAAACTGTGAAACCTAGACACCTCATACTTGGCATGCATAGTAAAGGGATCCTTGGGATTATTTGCTTTTTACACGGCATTAATTTTTACTAATTTAAACATGTGGACATAAAAGCTACCTTAGCCTGACTTAGACCATTGGTCCACCCTGCCCAGTATTGTCGACACTGATTAGCAGGAGCTCTCCAGGGTTTCAGGCAGGGATTATTTCCTAACTCTACTTGGAGATGCCACGGATTGAACCTAGGACCTTCTGCATGGAAAGCATGTGCTCTACCACTGAGCCATGGGGCCTCTCTGAACATGTCAATGTGTTTGAAGTAGTGATGTCGTTTTTCTGGGAAATTTTGAATTGGCCTTATTTGCATAGGGTAATAATTTCCCTCTGAAAAAATTCAGTTTGCATTGGAACGTTTTCAGATGCCCTAGAGCAAGAGTGGGCAAGTTGTGGCCCTCCTGATGTTTTGGCTTACAGCTTCCATGATCCCTTGACTGTCTACATTAATTAGGGCTGATGGAGTTGTAGGCCAAAACATCTAGGGGCGCACTGTGGTGTTACACCCCACAAGTCAGTTCCCTAATGTATGTTTAGGATTTGTAAGTCTATTGTGTTTAGAATGTTGACCTGAGTGGGTGGAGATTGAATATCTTAGGAGCGGGGAGGAGGATATATAAGGGAATGACTGAGGTGATAAGGGGTTGTTTTTAAAGTACTTTGGTTCGAGGGGAGAATTAGAAGATCAGAGTAAAGAGGGTTGTCTTTTGAGTGTAGTGTGCAGATAGTCAGTTGGTGTATATTAAACAATCCTGATAATAAAGAAAGTTCAAGACTGAAGGTGTGAGAGAAAGGAAAGCGTATACGAGAAGAGAGAAAGGATTGGATGAGAGGTTTTAACAAGGGTCTGAAAAGTTTTATTATGAAACAAAGTTTGTGAACATTGAAATAAATTTTTATTCAGTTTGTTTTACTACCACAAAAATCCCACGTGTCTCCTTGACATTTATCATCTGCAGTTATATACATATAACACCCATTCTGACATTAATTCAGCATCAGCACATATAATTCACAGAGCATTATTTTATTCCTGAAATTATTCCTGTTTAACCCCTTTCTCCACATAGTTTGTAAAAAGGTGGTGTTTGTCCCTCACCTCAGGCTCATAAAGTGGTGGCGCTTAGCTTGAGCAGGGAGTGTCCGCGGACGGGCCTGTTGTAAAGAGCCTGTGTCGTGGCACGCAGACATTGCTTATCCCTGCTTTGAGAGTGACTTGATTCAGCAAATTTATTTTACTTGTATTTGGTAAACAACAAAGTTGTCTCAATATGCCACAAGTATTTGACCTAAAACATTTGAGGGGAGAAATTAAAGCACATGTAATGAAATTTAACTGTTACATTATGTAGAATTTTTATTGGAATGCTTTAATTTTTAAAAAAATAGCATGCACTTCCCTTACATTGTTTAAATTTAAGAAAAAACCAAAGTTATTGAAAATTGTTGACATATACCAATACATTTTGGCAGCTGAAAGAAATGTGCATGACAACCACTCACTTTCAACTTTGAGATTGCCAAGTTTGTTTAACATTTTATTTGTAACTGGCATCCATTTGTTGTTACTAATGCACTTAAGTTTTCCATGGAAAAATAAAGCACTGGAGAATTTTCTGCCCTACATTCCTGATTTGAAGCACGCAGTACTATGTTTGGTTACTAGGTGGCAGACTTCCCTAAACTGTTGCTGTTGATTAGTTGAATAGGGGTGGTGTTGTGAATTCCAAGGGACAGAGTTATATGACTGTTATATCAGGGGAATGGAGTGGGCAAACCCCTCCTTCAGAGAGCTATAGGGGTGTACTGTGGCAAGGGCCAGGCCTAGGGGTGCCAGCAGGTGCTTCACTGTGTCAGACAAAGAGCTATTTATTTATTTATTTATTTATTACATTTCCATACCGCCCAATAGCTGGAGCTCTCTGGGCGGTTCACAAATTCCAATCCATGTGAAGCTGGGTCCATTTGCTGGTATAGGATAAGTGAACAAGACTTTTCAGCTTCAGCCTTCCTGTGTTACTGGGCCATAGCAGGCTAAGAAAGGCTGCAATTTGGTGTCAGGTCCAAGTTTTTAACACAGGTTTAATTGTGACGAATTTCGGAATGCCTAGAAAAAGCCCCTTTCTGAGATGCTGGACAATGGCTGCTGGTCAGTATAGGCCAGGGGTGTCCAACTTTATAGACCTTGTGGGCACGTTTGAGTACTTGTTGTGGGCACCACCACAAAATGGCTGCTAAGGGGTTGTGGCTAGTCACAAAAGTTACCCAAAAACTGGATAGAGGGCAGAGGTTGTATCGGAAACACAATGGCCAAACCACTTGTTTGACCCCACCTGTCACAGCAAAATGCTCATTTCACAGAAGGCAAGCTGGTAAGACTTGAAGACAAGTAACTTGACAACCAACCCAGTAAGGGCTGGCCCAAGTCATGTTGCTCCCTGACATGATTCTGCCTGCCATTTGCTCCTTGTCCCCATGTGTCACTCTCACCAAGGCTTGACCACCCAAAGACACACCTATTTATTTATTTATTTATTTCATGTTTAGACAGTCCAATAATTGGAGTTCTTTGGGCAGTGTACTAGTAAATTTAAAACATAATATACAAAACAGTAAACAATATGAAAACTATATAATAAAACCAAGATAAAACCAGTGCCAAGAGGTACAAACAATGCAGCACCTCAAATAAAAGTAAATCCAGCTGCAAAATAAAACACTGCATAGATCTAACAAAAATTCAGTGCCTGGTAGTTTAAAAAGATCACCTAGTGCCCAAAAAACTATACCATAGGTGTGGGCTGAGCTTCTCTGTGGAAGGCATTCCACAGGTGAGATGCCACCACTGAAAAGACTCTTCCTTGTACTCATTGCATTCCCCTACTTGGCAATGGTCTCTGGTGATGTCCTTAGAGTCTAGGCATGGGAAGAGACCTTGCTTTAGAACCTGTCCCCACGCAGTCAGGGCTTTACAGCTTAACACCAGAACTTTGAATTGAGTGCAGAAACCGACTGGCAGCTTGTACCGGCATAATATGATCATATCAGCTAGTCCTATTTAATAGTCTAACTGTCCTGTTTTGGACTAACTGAAGTTTCCATACCATTTTCAAAGGCAACGTCACCTTTAACGCACCACAATCATCCAAATGGGAAGCTTCCGATAATAGTTGCAAGGTTATCTCTGTCCAGGTTGGGTGTAGTCAGTATATCAGCCTGAGCTGTCAGAATGCTCTCCAAAAGCCACTGAGGCTCAGCCATCAAGGCCTCTAGTGACAATGATGCATCCCAGAGCACCTCCAAATGACAAACCTGATCTTTTAGGGCAAGGGTGACAACACACCCTTCCCCCCTCAATCCCTGCTGCCCACACTGCCAAAGTTTTCCAAAGAGAGTTGAGTATGCAAGAGTAAAAATGAAAAACCCAAAGCACGTATGCATACACACATCTCGGGCAACTGAAGCCCGCTCTTCAGGGGCCTCAGTTGGAGAAATTTATGCTACACTAGATCTATTAGTTTTTAAGGTGCCAAGAGACTTGTTTTTCTATGATGAATGTAGGTACTCCATTGTACTGAGCAGAGTTCAGTTCCTAAATAAAGTGGGTGAAGTTGATGTTGCGAGTCTCTGCTTTTTATTTCTTCTATAGGAGCAGCTGCATCTTCCTGACTGAATCTTTTGGAAACTTGATTCTATTTCTTAATATAAATATTTTGTAAATCGAAGCAAAGGTATGTTATCTGTCATACCACTTATTATTACTTTTCTTAAAGTCTTCTCTTATGACTAATAACAAAAGTAATTTTCAAATCAATGGGAATTATTGATAGTGACCTATACTAATAGAGCTGCAATCCTATAATGCTTACCTGGGAGCAAAACCCACTGAACTCAGAGGGGCTTACTTCTGAGTAGACATGTACAGGAGGTGTTAAAATACTTGGAAACTAACATTTTAATTCACCTAAACTCCATTAAGTCTGGAAACCTATGCTTTAAAAGCAGCATTAGTTAATTCTTGTCACTTGTAGTTAATGATTTGCTTAGTGCCTTGTTATTACTGCAAGAGAAATTTTTAATTAAATGAATGTGCTCTGTAATGAAAAACCTTATTGTTAATTCACAGACCCAACATAAGAGCTCTTTATAGATATAGATAGATAGATAGATAGATAGATATGCAATTCTGAGAACTAAATAGAACTCTTTAACAGAAGAGAACTACTTAAACGTTTTCTACTGATTTCCCTCACCTCCCCCACTACCCCATCCACCACACTGTATGGCACCCTGGCAATGCATGCAAGAAGAGGCGGAGGGATCAATAAGCTTATTTTAATGTTTTCCTAAGGAAATTGTCCAAAGCCTGAGTTTATGGCCCTTATTATTGGCACGAGGGAGTCTCAAATGTCACTTGTGAAAACTCTCTTAAAGAATGGGACAAAGAGAGAAATGCCTTACCAGTAATTCCAGGCATGGCCGAGGCAATGCATGTGGGAATGGGAAAAGAGGGTGAAAGGAGCAGATGAAATATTTGTAGGACTATGCTACTCCCAGTTAATAATTCAATATATTTATTTGTTTTGTTCAAGTTATTTGCTTTTCAGGGCTAGGCCTTTGCAAAGCAATGTGCACAAAATGAATGAAATAATGTAGGCAGATTATGTAAGCGATACAACTAATAGATGTATGAGGAAAAACTGCTTTGGGTCACACCGCCTGCCATCAATTCTCTTAAGAGAAGGCAGCAGTGTGTGTGTGTGTGTGTGTGTGTGTATATATATATATATATATATATATATATATATATATGCTATTAAGGATGTAATCCTATGCATGTTTAGACAGAAAGAAGGGTTACAACTCCCACATGGCTGGTTGGAAATGCTGGGAGTTATAGTACTTTTTCCTGTCTAAGCATGCATAGAATTATGCCATAAGGCACTTTTAAAGGTCTTTATTGAAAGTTAATCTCAACCAAAAGAAAGTTCTATAATTGTGGGCCCAGTGTAATGCACAATTTTTAAAAAAAGTCAGTGCTCACATCACTTTTATAATATAATATCAAATAGAATGGTTAAAGTGGCAAAGGTGGGTGGGGGAGGGGAAACCATTAAGCCAGCCTTCCTCAACCTGGGGCGCTCCAGATGTGTGGGACTACAACTCCCAGAATGCCCCAGCCAGGCTGGGGCATTCTGGGAGATGCAGTCCAACACATCTGGAGCGCCCCAGGTTGAGGAAGGCTGCATTAAGCCCTTCAGACTTTTTTTTAAGGTCAAAGGGGAGGCCCAAACAAGTTGGAGGGAGGGAGCTCTTCTCTCCTCACCTCTTTTCCTTCCAGTGTGGGACATACCAAAGCAAAAGTACAATCACCTGCTGATATAAAAAGAGCACAGAGTGAAAGAGGGGTAATTTAGCATTCTAGTGTTTTAGCTCTGCTGTTTTAAATCTATGTTTTACGTCTCTCCTTTGCTGTTCAGTTTTATTCTGGTTGTATTTTTATATTGTGGTTTTAAACTTCTATATTTTATGTTGTACCTTATGGTTTTAAATTTATTTATTTATTTATTTATTTATTACATTTTTATACTGCCCAATAGCCGAAGCTCTCTGGGCGGTTCACAAAAATTAAAACCACAATAAAACACCCAACAGGTTAAAACAATTACGAAATACAGTATAAAAAGCACAACCAGGATAAAACCACACAGCAAAGTTGATATAAGATTAAAATACAGAGTTAAAACAGTAAAATTTAAATTTAAGTTAAAATTAAGTGTTAAAATACTGAGTGAATAAAAAGGTCTTCAGCTGGCGACGAAAGCAGTACAGTGTAGGCGCCAGGCGGACCTCTCTGGGGAGCTCGTTCTACAACCGGGGTGCCACAGCGGAGAAGGCCCTCCTCCTAGTAGCCACCTGCCTCACTTCCTTTGGCAGGGGCTCACGGAGAAGGGCCCCTGTAGATGATCTTAAGGTCCGGGTAGGTACATATGGGAGGAGGTGTTCCTTCAAATAACCTGGCCCCAAACCGTTTAGGGCTTTAAATGTCAATACCAGCACTTTGAATTGGGCCCGGACCTGGACTGGCAGCCAATGAAGCTGGAAAAGGACTGGCATAATGTGATCTCGCCGGCCAGTCCCTGCTAATAACCTTGCTGCCATATTTTGTACCAGCTGAAGCTTCCGGACCGTTTTCAAAGGCAGCCCCACGTATAACGCATTGCAGTAATCCAAGCGAGAGGTTATCAGAGCATGGATAACTGTAGCTAGGCTATCTCTGTCCAGATAAGGGCGTAGTTGGTATATCAACCTAAGCTGATAAAAGGTGCTCTTTGCCACTGAGTTCACCTGTGCCTCAAGTGACAGTTCTGGATCCAAGAGCACCTTTATGTTGTACCTTATGGTTTTAATTTTTGTGAACTGTCCAGAGGACTTCAGGCAGCATAAAAATGAAATAAATAAATAAAATAAATTTCTGTTAAACAGTAATATTCTTAACTGATAAGTTCAAGGCTAAAAAATGTTCCAGCAGCCTGATGTGATGCATTTTAGTAGGGATGTGCACATAGCCTACTAATTTAGCCTTTATTCCGAGTCATCTTTCCTTTACTGAACCTGGTCCTTATTCAGGCCTTGTAAAACATGTGAGCAGACAAATAAAAAAGCAACAAATAAGGATGCATGCCTTTAGATGCTGGGGGGAGATATGTATGTGTCAGGCTTGACATAAATGTATTTAGAAGTTTTTCAGGTTGTGACTGTCATGATCATTCCACTTCATTGTATTCTACTTCATTTTCATATGTTGTGATTTGTGGTTGAGAGGATCTTCCTCATACATGTGAAGGGGGAAATGATTTATTTAGATTGGCAACGTATTCTGTATTATCTAATACTCAAATGATATTTATCTGTTTTCCTTGATTTCCATAGGAATTAGACATAGAATATTAAAGCCTTTGTAAGAAGGTAGTAAACTCTCTGCTTGTAGTCATTTAATTAAATAAACTAAAGTGTTTTTTTTAAAAAAAATATATATCCTGTTTTGGGAAACTGTTGGTTGCCAATAGAGACTTAGGAAGTCCTTGCTAAATATGATCTATTCTTTGATCAGTGATGGATATAACTTTGTCTTCCAAATCTCTGCCTATTACATACTTGTCCTTGGTGACAGTGGGAAAGAATATAATTTCCATAAACAAAATGCCCATCCTGTTTGTTTTCTTGTTCTGCATATATGTTATTTAGAAGTCCTTAGCAGATTTAAGACAGTGAGAGAATGGCTGCATTAGCACAGAATGGTGAACCAGGATTGCTGGTGAATCCTCACTTATCTGCTAGTGCATGCAGCTTGTGCTCTCCTGCTTTGCTTCTCCCACTAGCACGAGTATGTAAACAAATCAGAAATGGTTTACTTCATCTGACAAACAAACCAGGGATTCTAGTTTGTTACTCCCAAACAAACCAGGATTGCAAACCAGGAGCAGTCCATGTTTTTTTTTATTGGCTTAGAATTGCTGGCTTGTTTGGGAGCAACAAACCAGGATTCCAAATTCAGATGTCATGCAGAGCAAACCATTTATGGTTTGTTTACCTGCTTGTGCTAGTAGAAGGAGCAAATAGGAACCTCATACATAGTAATCCAGAATTCACCATCAATTCTATCTTAATATTCTGTGCAAATGCAGCAAAAAGGAAAAGGAAAAAAGCGACACCTTTGAGCAATTCAATTCAATAAACAACTTCAGCTAGTGGGCAACTAGAAGGTTGCAAAATGTAATTTTGGGTGCTCCTGTTGAACACTAATCTTAAATGTTATATAAGATACCATACACAGAAAACATAAGGGAGTGTTAGTCACTTCTATGTAGGACCACTAAGAACACTAACAGACTTTCAAAAAGTAACCCAATATCTGGTAATGGTTAATGTCTATATTCCATATAAAACTTGAAGATGTCTATTCCATATTTATTCATATGTGAGATATTCTTGGGACAGAACTAAAGGGAAGGGCCATAGCTCAGTGGTAGACAATGTCCTCTGCCTGAAAACATTGCCAGGTTCAGTCTCTGAGATCCCCAGTTATGACTGGGAAGACATTAAGCATATTTATGCTTGCCGTACTATCATCACATTGTGCATTCCTCTGCCACCACCTTACACTATTGGCTGCTGGTGAGGATAACTAAACATGCACAAGCATTTGATATGTATAAGTATATTTCAACAGTATGGGGAGAAGGTGTAGAAGTGGACAGGGAACTGTTGACAATGAGGTACATCATGTCATAATTTTTCATTGGAGATCAGATGAGCAGGGCTAAGACAACCTTTTATTTCTTTATCTAGGATTCTATGGTATATGCTTGAGTGCCACAAAGGAGCTGAGGGCCAAGAATTCAAGAGATTTGCCATAAACCCATGGTGAACCTCTCAGCATGACAACTCCTTGGAATTGACACTATCTAGTAGGCATGTTGTTGCCAGATTTTGCTTGTGTTCATCTCTCTCTCTCTCTCCATTGTTAATATTTAGCGAAAGTTGCAAAAGGCTCATACTCGTTGGCTACCTTCATCTGCCATGTTGATTTTTTGGGGTGTTGTTCTTATTTGACTACTCATATTGACTCAACTTGAGTTCCTTATAAAGGGGATGTTTTAAAAACTAATTTCTACTTATGCAAATGAGTAGTCTTGGATGAACATGATACATATGTAAATTCTGTACACCTAACTCTGCTCAGTCAATACAGGGGATAGATAAAATAATATAGTCTTACCTGTATGAAAATAGCATGAAAATAGTTTTCAAAGATGTAAAAGTGTACATTCTAGTATCAAACTAGCAAGGCCTGTCCAAAGTATATGAGAACCAGATTTCGGAGTCTGTGTCACCATCTTCTCTACCATGAGTTGTGCATTTCTCCCTTCTGCTTTTCAGGGATTTCCACTTTACCTCAGATTGCCATGCTCATGTGATACATATTACCTTTAATCATTCTTGCTCCCCTTCAACAACTAGTGTTGTGTCCACTCATGTAAGTTTAGGATGGATGTTTTATTAATCCAGAAGACAGTCTGGCTCTGGAGAATGGCATGGAGACTAGAGTGTACTGAACCACACATGTTTTAATCAGATCTAATCTATGCTGAATGAGGTGGTAGATTTTTGGACTGTACCAGACTGCAGGTGGGGAAAAACATTGCATTTTAATGTTCCACCATGTAAAATGCTTCCCGTGTGTAGTAATCTAGCTCATCAAGGAGAGTGCTATGCTGAATCTTTTTCTGTGATTGCAGGAAGATTGATTTACATTTGCATCTCAATTTTCCTGCATGGGGGGCGGGTTTCACATGTGACCTGATATGTTCTATCTGAAGCATTGTTTTAGCTCTTTGCCCAACTTTCCCTCTCATTCAGTTGAACTCGTTTTAAAATAGTGATTTGCACATTTTAAACCTGTCTTTCTTACACCGAAGTAACTCTTTGTTCACTTGCTATTAAAGGCATGGTGCAAATTCTTTACAGAATTCCTCTTTTTCCATAATTATGTGCAGCTGCTCTGCCTCCATCTCTTTCACTGCCCTTCCTACAGTTTCCAGTGAAACTGACAAAGTTGAAAGTAAATATTGTCAATTTCACTCTAAAATATGTGCATATGTACCTCATTGGTGGGGGAAGGAGAACAGGTAAAATTAATCAGAGACCAAAGGGGGAAAAGCAATGGTGGAGTGGGTGGCAGGAAATGCAGAAAGGGAGGGGGTTACATACTGCCACTGATCATGGCAGGATGGGATTGCATGCAAGTGTAGTCATAGGACATTATGGCCTAACCTGTGTAGTAGACCAGTGAGGGCATGTTTTCTCCTGCATTTAAAACAGGAAAAGCATAACTGGTGAATAGTGGTAATAACTAAAGATGGAGACGATTCCTGAGTGATCGTTAAAGTAATTAAATTGCACTTACGATTTTGTTTTTTATGGGCTTGAAATTTTGGTTTCTAATGGTATGTTGTCCTCAAATAAGGGACTTTATATTGTGTTCTGCATTAACTCACAGACTCTTTGCAATTTGGTATCCTCACATAATAGTTTTAGGTGATCTGATATGTTTTCTTTCAAATTTTGCCTATTGCAAGAGGACATTATTAGTGCATCAACTTTTCCCATTCTAGCGGTTTTCCTCTTAGCAGAAAAATAAATGTAACCAATGCTTTTCTCAGATATTAAAACACACACACACACACACATTCAGGGATGAAAAGGGAACTATAGCATGTTCCCTTGGTAACAAGAAAAGGCGGCTGGTTTTTCTATTCCACTAAGTATGAATATAACATTGGGTACAATCTCTAAGTATGCTTTGGTTAAATTACCCAATTTTTCACTTAATAGTGTTTATAAATTTTTGACTGAGAGTAATATTTTTATACATAAAATGGGAGAGAGGGACAGAACAGATATTTTTACTCCCTTTTGGGGCTGGGAACCAACTGATGAAAGCTATGTTCAGACATTATGTATCATTTGGTTGTTGCTTTAGTTGCATCTGTGAGCTGCCTCAGGAGCTTTAACTGTAGTAAAGTGTTGTGCTGATTTAATGAATAGGCTTGCTTGCTTGCTTCCCTCCCTCCCTCCCTCCCTCCCTCTCTTTCTTTCTTTCTTTCTTTCTTTCTTTCTTTCTTTCTTTCTTTCTTTCTTTCTGCCATGCATGTTCCAGACCAGGGCTGTCACTTCAGTGTTCAGCACTTTGAGGCTCTTTGGAAGCACAGCTTCTATCTTCCTTATGTAGTTAGAGGCGCCCAAGTATACCAACAGTCTCTATAGGCCTTTAAGTGTCAAGTTAATTCTATAGCATAAAACGGAATGATTGGGTGCACTAATGATGTTGTGATATTCCAGCAACTCTGGGTTTGCGGTGCACCAGGTCCGTGATTTAGCTTAGTTCACTTCTACATTCCTGCAGAAATTGTGTAGGCAGACTGTACTTTCCGCAGTTACTAGCCCCTTTAGAGGCTTTTAAAAATGCACCTGTTTTTTTTAAAAAATAAATTAAGATTGCAAATTCACCTATTTTGAAAATGGCGACAAATCCATGTAATAGCAAGGTCCTGTGCTTCCTGAGGATTTGAACACTAGCAGCTTGTAGAGCCCTGCTTTCTTTTAACTAATTGCCTCTCTGACAGGGGCTCATACAGAATAATGTATGCAGTATCTTCACATAGACTGCCCAGTGAAGAATCCTCTAGCTATATTAGGCCCACATTGAAATTAACAGTAATTAAAGGCAAAGAAAAAGGAATGCAGAAAAAGAGAAGAAAAATATATAAATTATTTTATCTTGTTAACATGTTTTTAACAAGATAAAATAATGGTGGCTTATAAGCTACACATAGTATCTTATTTTGCAAACAGCCTACTGTGCCCTGATGGACGATTGGATAAATAAGTTACATAGCATAGTTTATTTTTTCTCTCCTCGCTCCTTCTTCCACTGTAATCTTCCTGCCTGGCTGAGCATTCATCCCAGTGTCCTATGTGGATGTTCCAGTCTTTGCCAGGCCTCCTTTCTCTGCCCTTGTGCAACTAAAGGTGGGGCTCCAGCTCTTTGAAAGTTCTGCAGGAATGGGATGAAATTTAATTAACAGGTTCCCCTTATGGGGAGCCATCACATGCACTATTTGATAAATGTGAGATTTTGCATTTTCATGGAAAACTAAGGATGTATCCACACAAGAAAATGTTTGGGAACAGCACACAAAGGGCGGGGCGACTCATTTGGAGTCAGAGGCACAACTGAATGTAGCATGAAAACAAGTTTGCTCAGAGATTGCTTGGGAAGAGCAAAGTGGCGGTAGTGCTTTTGGCTGCTCTTGCCAAGTGGCTCTGCAGACAATCTCCATAACATGTGCTGGTGCAACGGATGACACACTAACCTCTTAAAGGTAGAATAACCCTTACTGCAGACCGCGGGAAAAAATAACCTGGTGGGAAAAGAGCTACAAATGACACATTAAGCCATCATGGGTTAAATAAACCATCATGAATTATTTCTCTCTACCATCTAGTAGGCTGTAAACATTATTTTAGCTAATATTAAAGCTTTTATTAGCTCCATGGGGGAAAATATACAGAAGTGTTTATTCCCCCTCTTTTCATAGAGCTAATAGCAGTGCAGAAAATGCTCCTTTCCCTGACACCTTTTCTTCAATCCTCAAAGCCATGTGGAGTTACTACTTTGTAAAATAAAATATGAGAGATCCATAATCACAGAGTTTCCACATTGGAACAAGCTTGACACCCAGTTGCACATAAATGACCTCTTCTGACTGCAGCCTGTGTCTGGATAATTCATGACAACTGGGAGCCTAAACAATGAGTTCAGTATTCTTTTTTAATTGATGTCTTATTTTTGGTATTATATGTATATGTGGCTATCCCATTTTCAAATCTTTTTCAGAATTCTCACAGGCAAATTCCCAATGGATGATTTCTCTCCAGCGTTGCCACTAACATATGAGGAAACTGCTCCTTCAGTGGGCAATTCCTCCTCTGGCTCTTACACTCCTGTGGGACTTCTTATTTTTAGAAAATGCTTATTTTAAGGGCCTAAGGAATTCCCTGCCACAAGCTGACCCTTTTCCAATGCCACCAATTCTCTTAAAATACTTTAAAACCTCCTAGTAGCTGATATAAGAAGCGTGAGATAGGCACTAATACTAGAGACAAGAGGAACTATTAAACAAGACAAGAAGAACTATTAAACAAGTTTACTAATATTTATGTTGGGAGTTTCACAAGCATGCTTGCTGACACTTCTTAAGGGCTCAAGAGTCACTGTTGATAATACAAGTCTCTTGACTTCTTTTACTATAGAGCAAATTCCAACCCAGCCAAATACCCTTACAACCAGGTCCAGCTTCTGGGTATAGTCTTCCTCTGACACCAAAGCTCCTCCTATTGTATTTCTTGCTACTTAGACAGTTTATCTGGGTTTTTACTGCCTGCTTGATTGACCTTCATCTCTCAATATCTTAGGGCAGCCTCCTGGTATAACATACCCACTTGCTTCCTACTCCTGTTCTTCACCATCCACATACATTCATCCTAAGAAATAGCTTAATATTCAGGCCTTAGCTATTCACTTTCTCCTCTGCTTTCTCCTGGTCCTTCTGTAACACTGCACACCAACCAGCAGACATTTTCCCTTTCTGACTACCAACAGACTCCCTCAATCCCTAACTGTCAACTCCTTAACTGTTAACTGTCATTTCCCAACCGTTCTTTTTTTTGCCTTAGCTAGACTCCCCCGCCAATCAGAATTGAATTTACTTGATCCAGGCCCCATCTATAAATATTCAAAGTGATTTTCTCTCTCCCCTCACCCTTCAGAACATCACTGTGCAGCTGTTACTTCGATGCAGCAACAACACTACACCTCAGGCCTACATACATTATATCCTCTCAGAGGCCACATAAAATATTTACAGAACAACATATACATGGCATTTCTGCACACCCTCTAATTTTAAAAAATGAATTGAAATTCTTGAAATTGCAACCAGACTGCACAAGCTCCAACACTGCAATGCAGCATGACGTGATTTCTGAATAACAGAAATGTAGCAATATGCTACTAAACTTAATTTAAGGGAAATGTGTATAAGAAACCCATGATGCCCCCCTCTCTTTTTTTTAATTGGAAAAAGCACCTTCCAGACGGGGATGAGGAGCAGTAGGACAGGGTGGGGAAAGAGGATACTTAGCACATATCCTGCCTGCCATTCCCCCAGTCCAAATCGTCCCTCTATGCCATTTCTCCTTCTGTCAAATTTTCTTTTGCAGCTGTATTTGTAATGCCAAGGGAAGAGCAGCTTGTGTGTGATTTGAAAGAGAAAATGGAAGGCAGAGTTATGCAGCCCCAGCATTCCTTTACTTCAAATAACCCCCTCCTAAATCTGCTTTTTCTGCAGGGGCGGGAGGGATGCCAGAGGCTAGTTCTCAGGTTTGCATGTCTCTTCTGATCCAGCCCTTAAATATTATGCCACATACAGGCCCAATCTACACCAAGCAGGATATTGCACTACAAAAGTGGTATGAAAGCAGTATATAAAAGGCAGGAGCCACACCAAGCAGGATAAAGCACTATGAAAGCGGTATATAGTATGTATCAATGGGCCCCAACACTTGTCAGTACACTTCAATACTGCTATACAGCAGTAGAGTGGCTCCTGCCTTTTATCAAAGAATCATAGAATCATAGAATAGCAGAGTTGGAAGGGGCCTACAAGGCCATCGAGTCCAACCCCCTGCTCAATGCAGGAATCCACCCTAAAGCATCCCTGACAGATGGTTGTCCAGCTGCCTCTTGAAGGCCTCTAGTGTGGGAGAGCCCACAACCTCCCTAGGTAACTGATTCCATTGTCGTACTGCTCTAACAGTCAGGAAGATTTTCCTGATGTCCAGCTGGAATCTGGCTTCCTTTAACTTCATACTCCTTTCATAGTGCAATATCCTGCTTGGTGTAGATTAGGCCTCAGTCTCAGTAGTTAAACTTCTGTTGTATATGGCAAGCAAACATTGACCCTGTTCAGACGACACACTAAGCCATGGTGGTTAAGCATTTTGAGCTAAGTATTATGGCTTAGCGTGTTGTGTGAACCATAACATAGCATGTCGTGTGAACCTTTCTTAACCATGATGGCTACATAACCATGGTTTAAACACACTCACTAACCAATGGGTTCATAACCATGGTTTAAACACACTCACTAACCAAAGGGTTAGTGGCCTATGCATGGCTTAGCATGTTGGCTGAACAGGCCCTATATGTGATATCACTACTAGTTTTCCTTCTTCTGTTAACAGGCAGTGGAGTTTTAGTTCTGCAATTTCCAAAGGATAGCTGTGTTAGTCTGTTGCAACAAAAACAACAAAGAGTCTTCTGGCATCTTAAAGGCAATCTACTCCAGGACAGATGTAGAAGAGAAAACAGCAGAACACCCCTGGTGGTCACCTACAGTTCCCAGCTAAAACTACTCAGACCTAACATTAATGGTCTACAGCCTATCCTGGAGAATATGACATTTCCCTTTATGGAAAATAATAAATTGATATAAATCTGCCATCAGAAATGGCAATATCAAAACACTATAACCTCCCAGGACATTCTGTTCCTGACCTTAAAGTAGCCGTCATGGAGCAAAACAAGTTCAAAGGGAGATTAGAGGGAGAGACGGCTGAGTTAGAATTATCAACAGGTTCAGTTTTATTGCCCAAGGCTTGAACTGGGATAAAGCATTTTTATCACACTATACGTGTTAAGTGGCTTAGCCAGTGCCAATACGTTTGTGTTAGCAGCAACTGTACTGTGAATGGCCACTGTTACAATATGATTGTCACTGTCAGTACTTCCTGATTTTAATCTCCTTCTCATCTCACTGTTTACAGTTGTTTCCCCCTCCCCTGCATAGATACTGTATTTAACCCTGAAATGCTCCATGCATCTGATGGTGCACTATAGTCCACAAAAGTTTATGCCAAGAATTATGTTTGTTAGTCTTTAAGGTGCCACAAGGCCCTTGTTGCTTTACTTCTGCAAAGATGTGATGTTGCTCTCATTGCAGTTTTGTCACTCTTCATATATGCAGTGTTAATATTATTGATGTCTCTTCAACTGTGGCTAAATCCTTTGATACTGCTCTCTTGTCCTTGGGTGGTATTTTGTCCTTTCTTGTACAAGCTGTTCAATTACCTTTTAGCTTTCTTTTTCCAAGAACCACAGGTGCATTTGTCATTTTTTTCCGGTTGAGCTAGAGAAATTCCAGCCTGTCTGCTTACTAGAGAGGGTTCACAAATGACTGTGTATAGAACTGAGACCCTAATTAATTAAGTGGTGTCTTGTTCATAACTTGCATTTATTTGATTATCTTCCAGATATTCATCTTATGTAACAAATCAAATGGTCTTGTGATAAGTTCACTTGCAAAGCTCATTATCTCAGTCAGGGTTAGTTTTCCTGTAAGCATGTACTTATGTGCCTTGAGGCTTCTTCCGAAAGTGCTGCCGCTCATTAAAAACCATTAAAATAATGTTGCGTCGGGATGTGCCACGAAAGCCTTATTTTAATTGTAAGCTGGTGAACTCCAGTGGATGGAGAAACAAAGGGTGTTTATTTTTGCTTGCGTGCTGAAACTTTTCTTGACATTGGAAGAAAGTGGCAGACCTTCAGAGTCCGTACGGAGCCGTTGCTACTAGGCTTTGTGATGCACTGGTAGATTATGCATTCTCCTCAAGGTCACTGTGATGTGGGGAGCAAAGGCTTTCTAATAAAGCTTGTGTGCTTTATTAGACAACAGAAAAGCAGAATGAGAACATAAGAACAGGCCTGCTGGATCAGACCAAGGGTCCATCTAGTCCAGCACTCTGTTCACACAGTGGCCAACCAGCTGTCAATCAGGAACCAACGAAGCAGGACCTGCACCCTCCCACCCTTGTTCCCCAGCAACTTGTGCACACAGGCTTACTATCTCAAATAGTAGAGATAGCACACAACCATCACGGCTAGTAGCCATTGATAGCCTTCGCCTCCTGGAATTTATCCAACCATAAGAATGATTGGGGGATAGAATTGGGGGATAAGAATGATTGGGGGATGCTTAAAAGGAACTGCTGTAGGAAGCCTTTACTGTATGTAAATTTATTTGAGGCCAATCCACAGTGACAATTTGGGGAAAGGCCAAATGTTCTTTACAGTTACTTTCAGGAAGCTCTGCTTCTGTTGGATTTAGGAGCCAAACTGAGCACAAGGCTGTAAGAGGCCGTCACTTGGTCTAGTCTCACTGATGTGGTCAAGTTGTAGATGGGGCAAGTTCAATTTCATACTGCAGGCTCACATAACTCGATTCTTCTCCACAAACAAAATTGCATCTATATGAAAACCAGATGTCAAGAAGAAGGCTTGTCCCCTAGGGTTGACCGTGACTTCCCAGTTTTTACATACAAGGATCACTTATTTATTGCATGGCATTCCATTATATTTTTACATGCAATGCAGCCTAAAGTGCTACTGCCCAAGCACACCTTTAATACACTAGGTAAGAATTAAGCTTTGAGTTTCTTCTATGCTACTGACCAATGAAAAATATTTCTCAGTTAGTCCTGAATTGGTGCAGCTTTTGGAATTAATTATAATAAAAGAATTGTCAAGCAGGCTTAAGGGGGGAATAAGAAAGAAGAGGATTAAATACCTACTTTCAATTAGGGTTTGTACAGTTCAATCAAGAATAATTGAATATTTTAAAGCATGTGTGAATAAAAATACCCAGAGTGTTGAGCAACAGTTTACTAGATAAGACTGTAGCTTATTACTTCCTTTTAAAATCCCTTGAATAGTTTGCAAACTATATACCAGAGCTGCTTACATCTTAAGATGTAATTCAAGTGTTTGAACCTTTTACTTCTCAATATTTTTTCATTGAGGTTTTTTATGCCCTCTAGTGGTGGCATGTGGAAATTCCTGATTTTTTAAAATTGCCATATTAGGCTGACTGCCTTTAATAAAAACCATTTGATTTAGGGCACAATTCTGTGCATGGTTAGACAGGAAAAAAGTCCTACAACTCCCGGCATGCTTCTTTTTCTGTCCAAACATGCCCTTAGAAAATATATAAATATGACATATATGTTGATGCTGAGAAATAAAGTAGTTTGAGAAGCTTTGTTGGTTGACTGCACAGCAGAATCAGTAATTTATATTAATGCACGTAGAAACATTTATACCATGTCTGACTATTGTCTGTCTAGCTCTTCACTGACTGTCAGCACATCCCCAGGCTCTTTGTCAGAGAATTTTTCCAGCACTACCTGAAGTTGGCAGGGATTAAACCAGGAAATGTTTGCGTGTAAAACATGTGTGCTCCCACTGAACTATGACCCTTCTCCTTGATGTATGACAACTACAGTGCCCTGAGGGTTCTTTGAAACTCTCAGTGGGTGGGACGTAAATATCAAAAATAAATAGTGTTGCATTCTATTCATCAAACTGATTATGTGTAAATCAGTGCTACCTGTTTATAATGAGGTTAGAATGCATTACGTTTGAATTAATAGTTTAAGAGACCATTGTTATATTAAAATTACCAGCTGGATGTTCCACACATAAGGGGAGCATTTCTATGCGTGTTTAGACAGAAGAAGTCATACAGCTCCCAGCATTCGCCAACCAGCTGTGCTGGTGGGGGAAATGCTGGGAGTTGTCGGACTTCTTTCTGTCTAAACATGCATAGGATTACGCCCTAAAAACATAATAAATTAGAAGCATTTTCTGTAGTGGTGCTGTAGGAGTAGGAGTGTTTAGGAGGCTTTTTAAACATGCGCTTGTACCTTCAGGCCTTTGGGGATTGATAGAGAAGTTTTGTTTTGGATCCCTCCTGCTGACCTCTTCTTTTGTTGATTTTCATGCAAATAATGATTTTGCTGTGGTAGTTTATATGAGTGTTGGATTTTTTTCTAGCTGCTTTTTAGGGGCCTCTTATTTTTATTTATGTACATTTATATCCCACCTTTTTTTCCCCCTTAAGGAATCCGAGGTGGCAGACATAATCCTCCTCCTCTCCATTTTATCCTCACAACAATCCTCTGAGGTAGACTGGGCTGAGAGTCTGTGACTAGCCTGAAGTCACCCAGTGAGCTTCTATGGCTGTGTGGGGCCTAGAACCCAGATCTCCTGACTCCCAGTGCAACACTCTAACCACTACACCACATATGTCATACTTACCAGACCAATGTATACATCAGTTGATACTTACCCAGACCAATGCATACATCAGTTGGAGATAATCTGATGGTCTCTCTCCCTTCCCCCCCACGCACCCCCCTCCTTTGCTCTTGCAACTGCTGTCGAGCTGGCATCCTCTCCGTGCTGTTTTGTTGTTAATTAGAAAAGCTCACTTTACTTTCTTGCTGTGCTTTCTTGCAGGTACAGGAGAAAGTGGGAAAAGTACATTTATTAAGCAAATGAGGATTATTCATGGATCAGGCTATTCAGAAGAAGATCGGAAAGCCTTCACAAAATTGGTTTATCAAAACATATGTTCTTCCATGCAAGCTATGATCAGAGCCATGGATACTTTACAAATACCATACTCATCTGAGCAGAGCAAGGTATGAAACTCCATAAATCATACCCTGGTGTCACTTAATTGGTATTTATTTTGTAAGTCCGGGAAGGGGGGGGGAATAAGAAGGTAAATGTATAGCATTAAAGCTTGTTGGGAGCCTGAACATTTTAAAGATGTGGATGTGATGTTACTCCTCATTAAGGCATCGGGAGCAGGAGGTAGAATCATATGCTCACTCCTCCACTTTCTCCTACAAATGACCTGAGTGTCTTTCTGCTCCATATCACTGTTGGTAACCCTGATTAAATAAATCTGGAAAGATTTATGAGCCTTTCCCCTTTGAAATCTCCCACTTCCCATCCACTGGAATGCCCTCGTTCCCCGCTCTCCGACGTCAATTTTCTAAACGTGGAGAGGCAGCTGGCACAGTTACTGATTTCTGAGATTGGAATGCTGTCTAGATGTGTTAGATCAGTATTTGGCTCCAACAATGGATGGGTGAGGGCTAATAATCTGAAGCTCCATCCAGACAAGACTGACATGCTATTAGTTGCATATGGAGGGTGTTCCATCTGTTCTGAATGAGGCTGCACTGCCCTTGAAGGAACAGGTTCATAGCTGGAGCCATCATTGTCACTTTAGGCTCACGTGGCCTCAGTGACACTGAGTATCTTCTACCAGCTACCCCTACACTACAATCAACATCTGAGACCCTTCTTCGAATGCCTCCTCCAAGGGAGGTTTGGAGGATGGCAACAAGAGAGAGGGACTATTCGGTGGAGTATCCCCCCACCCCCTAGTTGTGGAATTCTTTCCCCACTGGAGTCCGCCTGGCACGAACATTGTCATCTTTTTGGTGCTAGATTAAGACATGATGGTGCTAGAGCTAATCTTTTAGTACAGAGATGGGAGATCATTTGGAAACCCTATGGATACTTATTTTGGTTCGAACATAGAAGAAAGCTTGGATATCAATGTAATAAATACATCTTAGTGAGTGGTGCTTCTAGCCCACTTAACTTTCACCTTCAGAATTTCAATAACATTACTTCAGGAGTGTGGCATGGAACTGAGTGTATATAGCTTAGACAGCCAGAACTGTCTGTTGTTAAATGTGTGCTGTTACCACTCTGTTTCTTGAGTGGATCCCTTCGCTTGAATAGGAGCATTTCCAGTCTTATTAATTTGTAAAGAAACAGAAGTCAAAACAACCGAAACCATCTGAGAATGGAGTTTGTTTGCATGTTTGTTGTTTTTTGATAATATGGGGCAAGATAGGTTGACCAGACTTTAGAAATTTGGTCAGTATAGCCATTTCTTTCACAGTGACTAGTAAAGATTTTCTGCCTTTAGGGATACACGTTCACTAAACTTAGAAGATAGCTTTGATGTGGAATACCAGGTGTATAATTGCAGCAACCTAGAGATATATTCTCTCACTGTGAGATCATTGCAATAGAAGGATAACTTGCTGAGCATGCACCTAACCAACTAAATGGCATCTACCTGCTTAAAAAGGACTAGGCTATAGCAAAACTCTTTTCGCTGTCACCATAATGCCTGCAAAGTGCTGTCTGACATGCTTTTGGATGGTAAATCAAGGTCTTTGTTCTTTCTGCTTCAAAATGTTTCCAAGTGAATTTGTGGACAAAGATACTTGCATTCAGCATGACTTGAAGGCCACTAGTTAAATGATGGGCATAGGGTGGTTCAGTCTAGACCTGTTTGGTGTATAGATCAACTCTGGCTGCATGCTGTCAGTGTACTGGGGACGAAAAGGAGTACAGGTGACTACAAGCTAATCAGGAGAAACTAGGGCAGTAGTTAGTGTGGGGTTTAATATTAATCTTCGGGGCAGGGAAAAGAGTATTTGGAGGTATTAAATCTGTACCTACTTGGCCACCATTTTAAAAAAAGAAAAGGGGAGGGAAGTGCTAGCAACAACCCTCAACGTTAACTTTTTTTTTTTTAAGTGTTATTCCATCTCCACCTTCCTGTTGGGATTAAGTTGTGAAATAGATAGCTACCTATATGTGTTTTACATGATAGAATACCATTGGGTTCATACTTCTCTGTTAGTCCAGCTTCCAAGATATAATGCTTGGATTTTCCATGTAGCTATAAAAGCTGAGCTGCAGACACTTAAATACAGTTTCATCTGGACTGTACCCCATTTCCACTAGTGCTATGCTGAAAGTTTCTCCCACGAAAATCTCGTCTATTCTCATTCAATTTGACAGAAAAGAAAATGCTTTTGAAAAGAAATTCAAAGGAGAAGAAATTGTGGAGAAATTCTCATGGGTTTGGTTCAGGGTTCTTGCGCTCACCTTACTTATGAGATGCCCGAGGAGTATGTGTGAATATTCTCTCTTTCATTGTACAATCATCTCTCTGACAGCTTCTCACACTTCCCACCCAGGGGAAGACATCATGAATTTATTCCTCCCATAGGGCCTTTTCAGATCAGGAAGCACAGACAACTACGGACATGTGTAATAAAAAGAAAAATATAGACAGTACACTCAGCCAAATCACAGTGATTAGTTGAGTTCAAAAACACCACCAACACACATTCAAAATATAAAATGCCCTGAGAATGAGGCAGAAAAATGGAAGCCTGTTTCATGGGGAAAGAAAACTTCCAGGAAATTCATGGGAGTTTTCTTTTCTTACCTTCTAAAAATAATTCCCCCCCCCCCGAATTTTCTCCACATTATCTTCACAATTATTTTTTGTGGTGGCTGCATTCCCTCCCCTCAATGCCCTGGAGTGATGCTAGGTGTGTGGGGCATTGTGGAGAATGCAAAATAGGGGCCAGGCTGCCAACGCAAGAAAGAAAGAAAAAACGAAAGAAAGAAGCCACTTACTCACAGCTCTGGTAGTTACTGGGTGAATTTGTTCAATGAAGCCTGTCAATTCTGGGATAGTCCTTGGCCAGTTTCTGCACTAGGAACTCTTGTGCACGGTGATTGAAAGGTAACCTTTTACCAATACCCCCTTTAAAGGTTTTAGGCTTTATAGTCAATAAGATTTTTTTAGGGGACCTTAAGCAAATTTCTAACGTAATCCTCTGGAAATACAATTGTACCTTCCTGTCATCTGGAGTCAATTTACAAACATCTGCACCAGATTTGCTACAAAATACATTAACTCCTAAGTAGATGCCATGGAAATATTTTATTTGCAGTTATAGCAGAAAGTACAAATACATACGTATTTACTCAGATATAACTCTGATTAAGTGTGCTCGATGGGACTTATTCCTTGGTGAGAATCGGATTATAGCCTAAAACCTAAAAAAGGAAAACATCTCAATAGAAGAAACATAGGGACAAATTAAAAGCAGTCTGATAATACAAAGCACTGGGAAAATGTTGAGATATCTGAAGGAAAACAGAAAGTGAATGAAAATTGTTATGATGGCAGTAATGTGCCCTGTATGATACATTCCACAATTCTTTCTGGATGATGGATAATTTCACAATAATGTTTTTAAGCATCCAGAAAAACACTTAACTTTAAGTAGGCTCAAATTGCAAATGGAATGACAGCACCCGTTATTTATTTGATGGCGTAATTGTGTTCCCCCCACCCCACGATATCAAATTCTGTGTTTTTGAATTGAAACCTAACATTTGTGCCCAAAGCAATAGCAAATGCACATCTGTGTTTGTTGTTTGTTTCCAAAGTGCTGAGGCTGGAAAATAAAGTTACGATGAGAACTCAAGATAATTGAGGTGCAATTGATGTTGTTTCTCCTTCCTTCTCCTTCTCCTTCTCCTCCTCCTCCCCTCCCCAGTGGCTTTTGATACCATTGACTATGGTATCCTTCTGGACCGCCTTGGTGAATTTGAGGCCCATTTTATGGTGGTTATGGTGGTTCGGCTCTTGCTTACCAGGTTGGATCAGAGAATGACATTGGCTGACTGTGCCTCAGTCCCCTGGCAGTTGAACTGTGGGTGCCACAGGGCATTCTTTTGTCCCAAATGTTTAATATCAATATGAAGTGGTTAGGAGTAGTCATTTGGGGCAAGGTATCATAGTATGCTAATGACACCCAGCTCTATTTCTCTGTAACACACCTAGTTCTATTTCTTTGTGCACATTCTGAATCAAGTTTCTGGATGCCGTTATGGGCTGGATGAGGGCCAATAAACTGAAACTTGAGACACAAACCCTATGGGTAGGTGGTTGCCAGGTCCGGGAGTTAGGTTGCTTATCTGTTCTGGATGGGGTTGGACTGCCTCTGAAGGGATAGACATGTAGTCTGTCTATGTGTGCTCCATCTTTGTTACTGGAGGCCTTGGTGACCTGAGTGGCTCAGAGCATCCATTATCAACTTTGGTGTGGTAACTACAGCCATTCCTTGACAGGGATAGCCTAACTACAGTGGTTCATGTACTGGTAATCTCCTGACTAGGTTACTCTGTGTGTGGGTGCCTTGCACCTTGTTTGGAAGCTGTAGCTAGTGCAGAGTACTCAGCTAAGACACTCAGTGGGGCTCCAGGCTATGTACAGATAACCCTTATGTGAAAAGAATTGCACTGACTGCCTATTAGCTACCAAGTCATGCTGTGGTAGCTAATAGGCAGGATGTATAAAGGGGAAGACGGTGAGGTAGGTGTCCCGGTCCCGAGTTATTTACAACCCCCTAAATAACTCGGGACCAGGACACCTACCAGACTGTCTTCCCCTTTATACATCCAGTTAACCCCTAATATCTTCAGGGGAGGCCTTGTTGACTCTTCCACAGCTAACAGAAGGTCTCTATGTAACATCATGAAAGCAGGCTTTCTCAGTAGTGCTGCCCACCTTTGGAATAGCCTTCCCTGTTTGGTTCAGGGGGCAGAAAATGTGATGTATTTTAACAGCCTCCTAAAATGTACTTATTTTCGCAAGCCTTCTGTGGCTTATAGGGCTTTCTGGATTCTTCGGAGGATTAAAATTGGCTCCTTTACACATGTTTTTTTTTTATGGGGTCTCTCATTATCTGCCTATGTCTACACATCCACTAGGTGAAGTTGTGGTATTGTTGAATTGTACAAATACAACAGGGTTTCATGCCGCCATTCATAAAAATACCAAACTTTCTTGGTTCAGGGGTGGGGGGAAACCCACTATAATGGGTGCAAAGCATGGGAGAGGCCTTGGAGGGGGAGGATGTTGTGTAAAGCAACCACAAACTACCATGAGTGATGAATCACGAGCATACAATAACAACATAAGAGCTAGGGCTGTGCACGGAACCCCCAATCCACTTCAGAGCCCAATCCGGACCTTCTGACCTGCCTCAGACCCAGATCCAAAGCGAGATTCAGACCTCCAAATTCTTTGGATGATTTTCCCTATAGCCTTGCATTAGGAGAAATAAACACCTATAACTTTTATATTTTTCAAGGTAGAAACATGACACTTGGTGTCCTTACAGATGTTATCAACCTACTCATATGTGTAAATTTTCAGAAAGATCCATCCAGCATTTTGGTTGCAATACATTTTTTAAAATGTGTTTTTTCACCATAGTCTGGCATTGAGAGACATAATAAACGGCTATAACTTTTTTATTTTTCAAGACATAAACATGAAACTTGTTGAGGTTACAGATGGAGTTATGGTTGTCATGTGTGTAAATTTTCAGAAAGATCTGTCTAGCATTTTGGTCGTAATAAATTTGTAAAAATGTGATTTTTCAAGGAAACAGCAGCTACTCGCAAAGAGCAATTTCAGAAGGTGTCTTATCTAATCAACAATCAGCACACACTCTTCCTGAAGTGCTAATCTCTCCTACTTGAGTCTTTTGAAGGTCACTCATGCATTTCCCATTAAGATAAGAACCCATTGTGTATTGACTGCAATACACACTACCAGGCTGGAGCAATATGGGGAGAGTAATATTGAGGGGAAAACCTAAAAAAAAAAAACCTCCTAAAAATCAGAGGATGAACCCATATGCTTCAAACTTGGAATGCCTAAAGTCCTATTTAAAAGCTATTATGGTGCCAAGTTACATGTCTTTATCTTTAAAAATGACAGCATATTCTGATTTTTTTTAAAAAAATCCTCAAACTTTAAAAAATTCCTAAAAAGTCAGGGGCTGAACTGATATGCTGCAACACTAGCATGTCTAAAGTCTTATTTAGAAGCTATCATGTTGCCCAATTACACGTGTGTATCTTGAAAAATGACAGAGATGAATGCATTTTTGTAAATGGGATGGTTTGAGAATAAAATCTTTTTAAAAAAATCCTAAAAATCTGCAGATGAGCCTATGTGATTCAAAATTGGCATGCCTGAAGCCCTACTTAGGTTCTATCAGGATGTAAAGTTATGTGTGTATCTTGAAAAATGAGGAAGTGCAGCACTATGAAATGACTGGGAATCACATTTTTAAAAAATCATTGCAAGAAAACTGATGTACAGAACTGTCTAAAATTGGGCACATGTAAGCATCTCCAAGGTATCTGTAAGCTCACCAACTTTCATGTTTCTAGCTTTAAAAATAAAAAAGCTAGAGGCATTTCTTTAGGCCAAAGCAAGTCAATGAAAAAAAATGGGTTTGACACAAAAAGGCGACTGGAGCTCTGGATTGGTTTGTATCGATTCGGATCGATCTGAACCGATCCAGACCTCCCCCGACCCAATTCAGATCTGAATTTAGGGGGTCTGGATTGGCCCGATCCACTCCGGACCCGGGGATCTGGAATGGAACGGAGCACAGCCCTAATAAGAGCCATGCTGGATCACAACAAGGGTCCATATAGTCCAGCACTCTGTTCACACAGTGGCCAACCAGCTGTCAACCAGGAACTCACAAGCAGGACATGGTGCAAAAGCACGCTCCCACCTATGTCCCCCAGCAACTGGTGTATACAGGTTTACTGCCTGTGATACTGGAGGTTGCACTTAGCCATCAGGATTAGTAGCCATTGATAGCCTTCTCCAGGAATTTATCTAATCCTCTTTGAAAGCCATTCAAGTTGGTAGCCATCACCACATCCCGTGATAATGAATTCCATAGTTTTAACTATGCACTGTGTGAAGAAGTACTTCCTTTGTCCTGAATCTCCCACCAATCAGCTTCATGGGAAGACCACAGGTTCTAGTATTATAGGAGAGGGAGAAAAATGTCTCCCTATCCATATTCTCCACACCATGCATAATTTTGACACCTCTATCATGTCTCCTTTTCCCCAAGCTAAACAATCCCAGTTGATGTAACCTTCCCTCATATGGGAGATACTCCAGTCCCTTGATCATTTTAGTTGCCCTTTTCTGCACTTTTTCCAGCTCTATAATATCTTCTTTTTTTAGGTGTGGTGACCAAAATTGTACACAGTATTCTAAACGGGGTGGCACCATAGATTTGTATAAAGGCAGTATGATACTTGCAGTTTTATTCTCAATTCATTTTCTAATAATACCTAACATGGAATTTGCCTTCTTTACAGTGGCTGCACACTGGGTTGACGTTTTCATCAAGCTGTCCACCACAACCCCAAGATCTCTTTCTTGGTTGGTAACCGCCAGCTCAGATCCCATCAGGTTATACTTGAAGTTGTGATTTTTTTGTCCCAACATGCATCACTTTACACAATAAATGCAGGCTCATTATGATCATGCTGCTGTTCCATTTTACTGTTCCTTTTATTGTTTCTACTAATCTTACACTTGTTGTTGAAAGTTAAAATGGTTTTAGTTTCGTATTATGTATTTATTTTATTTTATTTTTTTTAAAACATTTGTATCCCGCCCTATAGCATTAAGATCTCAGGGTGATGTACAGATAAAAGCATATAGTATAAAACAATAAATATGCACAGTTAAAACAAATTAAGCCATGAACCAAGTTAAAACAATATATAATTTAAAAGCTGTTAAAACAGTTAAAACACACAGAGAGAGATAACCTGGTGATTATGTTTTCTACGCTTAGAACTTTTGCTATATTTAATAAGTAAATAAAATTGTGTTATTTAGAGATGCTGAATAATGCGACTTTTTAAGAAAATTGTAGGATGTTGTGGAAGGTGGACAAATGGACTTAAGTTTGAATACTTGTGGATTAGATATAGGCTGTTTTACAGATCCTGAGTGTTGTTATCAGTGTGTAAATGACAGTAGCCAACTGGCCAGGGTGTAAGGAATTGTACACTCAAGTTCTGGTTGCACTTTTAGTATTGTCTATGTGCCCCCAGCATAAGGAGCCCTTTTGGAGGGTTTTTAAGAAATAAATTGCGAGGTCCTTGTGTGTCTGCAAACACATAAGAATCTGTTTTGAATCAATGTTTTTAAACATAACTTGATTTTAATATTTTAAAAAAACTCAGTACAGTGAAAATGGGCCAAAGATGGTCTGACAAATTTTAAAAATATAATCAAACACAAACAATTTTGTTAGGAAGCATAGACTTAAATCCAACATTCGCCTTGCACTCTTCCCCGCTGCAGCCTCTTGGATGTTCCCAATTCAGCTATGAATGGTTGGGGGATCCAACAGTTGGGTGAGTGTGGGGGTGGGGTACAGATGCAAAGAGGACGGGGGAGCAGTTCCACAAGCAATTTGTTTTGCTATCAGATGGTCAAAGTTGGATACAACCCATTGTGTATAGAATCACAAAATGTCCAAACTATAAATATTTTCTCTTAGTTGGTCAGCAAAATCTAGTGGGTTTGTCATGTGTGATCATCAACATACCACAGAAATGGATACCATATTGCATAAAATGTTTCAAGTTTTGCATAGCCTCTAACAACCAAATGATCCCAAAGTGTTAAAAGATCCTTTAACACCCTCCCTCCCCCATAAACACATAAATGAGCTTCTAAACACATACCGTATGTAGAAATATATCCTATTGGTTCCAGTTGAATTTAGAAATATACTTTGGATCAGTGTGTTTGACTAAGGAATTGTTTTAACTAAGGAATAAAAACAGAGTGACTTCTTCCAACCCACAGTTGTGATACAATCTTAAAACAAATTAACCAGTAAGGAAAAAGAGACTTCTAAGGCTACTTTCATAATGGCTGAATTTGAATAATCTACACTTGGTCTGTGTGGTTTTTAAGCATGTTTTGTTTGAGAAGCTAGAATTTTAAGTGGTGGATGTTCTGCCAGGATGTTTTAAATAATTAGGTCAGTATTCCAGAGTATCTTTGTTTGCTGGAATCCAAGATTGGGTTACCCAAGGACTTAAACATTTACAAAAGACAGTAACTTTGTATGTTCTTTCTTTTGGATGGAGAATAAAGGTGAAAACGTGTTCACATTTGTTTGGATTTTCAGGGCTCTCTTTTAAGCACTTCTGATTTTCTTCGTGTGGACTGATTTCTGTATGGTCTCAAAGTACACTGAAGGCTTTAAAACATTGCACAGAGAAGCAGGCCGGGGTAATGAAAATTGCTCTTGCAGCTATTAAGAGAGAAGAAGATAGGAATGTTTGAGCACTGCCAAGTGCAGCACAGCATGTGTATAGCGAAGGATGGCAACAATATCTGATATCTGCCAAGGGGAAGTTTTGCAAAACCGGATCAGTGGGGCAGAGGAGGAGGTGGCCAGAGCCATGGAGGGGAGGCAGGCAGTGTGAATTTCTACAGCAAAAAGGAAACTGCAATGGATCACAATAGGAAGTGGCCATGTGGAGCAAAGAGAGTGGTTGTACCTGAAAGGAGAGGCTGGCAGACTGGATAGAAAGGCCCCATATCTATATAACTGCAACTGAATTCTTTATGGTTGTTTAATTTGTCATGTAAAACAACCCTGGAATGGGAAGTTGTCACTTAAAAACACACACACCTGGAATGGAAATGTTGTAATCAAAACAACAACTCTGGTGTATCTCCACTATGATGCATCATCAGGCAAAATGTTTCATGCAATCCAGATGCAGCCGAAATGGCAGCACTTGGTTGCTATGGTAACAGCAGCCCGTATTATTCTCTTATACAGAGAATCCCAATATATTTTTCTGGAGGCAAGAGAGGCAGTTTTAGATGCTTCGCTACAACTGTTTGTCCTCATGCCAAGCCCCATTCACTCTTTTTTTGTGGCTTTGTGCAAAGCATTTATTAGAGCCAGTAAGTGTACAGACTTGAGGGACAAGGGCTACGGGCTCCTGCTGCATCTATGATGTCCACAAGGTAGCCTTTGGAATCTGATCTGACAGAAGTTCCCCATAACTACAGATTTAGCACTGCATGTAATTTCACTGAATGTAATGGCAGTATATTTATGCAGCTGGGAATATTTTTTTTTAAGTGGGAGGGATAGGGCACCTTGTTGCCTTGTTTGGGGGGGCATTGGTGCCTACGGGCACCATGTAGCCTACCTTTGCCTTACTGACTTAGTGAAGACGTACATTCCTTGGCAATTCCTATAAGTAATATCAAATTTCTCAGGCTAGTCAAACTGGTTTTATTTTCATAGGTTGGGGAACTCCATCACCCCACTGCAGAATTATTTAGCTGCAACTTCAAGCAACAACATGTAAGCTTATAGAACTGCAATATCAATAGTGAAGAGGGGAAAACTTAAGGAGAATTTTCCATTCTGTCTGTCAGTGCTGTTCATTTTCAGAGTGAGCACAATTCTAAGATGCATACAGATGTACCTCCCTTTCCTTCCCCTGCATTCTTGCTTGTAATGACAGCATATACCTGGCTTTAAACTCAGTACTGATTTTTGATCGTCTCCCTGCACTTAGGGCAAGCTTTTTTCTTTTTTTAATAATAGCACCACCAACAATGATAGTTGTTGTTGAAGTTGTTACATTTATATATTGACTTTTTCTCTTGCAAGGAATCCAAGACGGTTTACACGGTCTTCCTCCTCTCCATTTTATCCCCACAACAGTCCTGTGAGGTAGGTTAGGCTGAGAGTCAATGACTGGCCCAAAGTCACCTACTGAGCGTTATGGCCAAGTAGGGACTAGAACCCTGATCTCCTGAGTCCCGGTCCAACACTCTAACCTCTACACCACACTTTTACCTTAAAATAAATAAACTGAGCACCTAGAATGTGTATTCACTAGGGCTGGCTCAAGCAAGCAGAACATGTCATCCACCCAAGTCAAGGTGCATAGTACAGTATCCAAAGACAGGCAAGTTATTTTAGCACCTGAGGTATTGTAAAAATAATGACAATAATAAATGTTTTCTGCCCTTTTATGACACCCAAACTCTGCTGCCTCAGGTGTCCACCTCATTCTTCCTAGGGTCAAGGCCAGCCCTGTTCTATTTATTTGACACCTTTAGAAAAACACACACCAGTATGAATTGAAAGATTGCTTTAGTGTAGGTATCTGTGTGTGTAAGTAAATTTGCTTCATGTTGTTGCAAGGACCAGCCCATTGGATTGCTCAGGAAAAGATGGCTCTTTCTGTTTTTATTCTCTAACGAAGGTTATATGTCTGACCAACAGTGAGTGCAGTTCCACAGTAGACTTGCCAGTGCAGCTATGTACATCTGAGTATTTGTTTTGTCTTCAGATAGTGGAGTAAAAAAGGCAATGTTATTCGCGCATGTTAGAAACAATAGAAGAGCTTTCTGTTTTCCATTGATTTGACCATATATAGTGTGCCTGGGTGTTTTTACAGCCATCACCTCACCTGTCCTCACAAGGATCTCTGTTAAATGGTATCTCATGCTTATTCCTACTTCAGAGACAGACAGTGAAGGATAACGCTGGTATTTGGCACTGTTGGTTTCGCTTTGTTGTATGCCTGCCACCCTCTTAATTTTGCAGTTTCATGTTGACTAAACTGATTATGAATCCACAACTCTCCCCTCCCCTGTGTCCCAGGAGGATGGCCAGAGGATTGAAGAAGTGGATGTAGACAGATTAACGACACTGGAAAGAAAACACGTGGAAGCAATTAAGAGGCTGTGGGAGGACTCCGGAATCCAAACATGCTACAACAGGCGGAGAGAATACCAGTTGACAGATTCGGCAAAATAGTACGTATGATACTTTTGCCAGACTTCACATTACTATCAAGCGTTCCTGGTTCAACAGTTTTTTCACTTGTAACTGTTTTGACATGAAATTCACATCTGTCCCTTCGTGTAGCTGAATTATAAAAACAAAATTGTGAAATCACATCCCCCCCGCAACACACACTTTTTGCTTAATAGGTTTTGTCCTTGTGGATAAGTAATTGCTAAGGAGCTATTCTCTCTCTCTCTCTCTCTCTCTCTCTCTCTCAGTTTATATCATTGATTATATCCAGAGCAAATTGAATGGTTTTGTTTTTGCTCATTAAGGAATTTTTGCTTGAACTCAGGACATTTCAGTGAAGGCTGGTTGAGTTAAGGGTAGAGGTTCATAGTGTGTATATCTTATAGACAGCAAATGGACCATCACTGTGATAAACACTTTTACTCTCCCCCATGAAAGTGAGAGAATATGAATTAGAACTGATACCTTGTGGGTGCAAATGAACCATGTAGCTGATTTGTATTGATTAAATTGTACAGCTTGGCAAGCCAGCTTGAGCAGCCTATGGACCAGCAAGTGAGAGTGTTGGAGTCAGGGGAGCTATGGAAATCTTTAGAATTGAAATCTAACTCCTTCAGGGATGAGATCGAAGATGTGTGCCCTTGCTAAAAAATAACAACAGGAACCAGTTGAAGGGATGGACCATTGCCTGAGCAAACGCGATAGAAGTAATTTCGTTGGCTTCTTAAAATGTTGACTGGGGATATATTAATTTAACAAGTATTTAGCTTGCAGGCAGAATAGGAATGAGCTTTTTGCATGCTTTTAACTTTAATAACACTTGAATAATAATAATTAATATTTATGTTGGTCTGTCCTAAAATGTTTGAAATTTGCTACTTGTATAAAATAGGCACAAAGATGTGGGAAATGTGATTATACATTGATTCTACACACACACACAGCGCTCAGTATTGGAGTAGTTAACTATTGGAGTAGTTAAAATCAACACAAAACAAATAGCTGGCTTGAAACCTTGATTAGTTGAAGATGATCAATGCATGTACTGTCTGATTTTTGTTTAATGAATTTCTTGTAATTGCATTTCGATGAATATGTTGTACAAATTGTATGAATGTTTCTTTTAACTTGCATGCTATAATAGCTGTCAATTATTTGTGGATTGATCTTCTAGTGAAATATCTAATTTTCAACATTTCAATTCTTTATGACAAGTAATGCTTCCTGATTGCATGTACTAACTAAACAAATGTGTGTATATTTGGCTTTGCAGTTACCTATCAGACATAGACCGTATTGCCGTGCCATCATTTGTACCAACTGAGCAAGATGTTCTCAGGGTGAGAGTGCCAACCACTGGAATTATTGAATATCCTTTTCAGCTAGAAAATATTATTTTTAGGTAAGTTTTGCTTTGCAAAGGTGATAAAATTGGTAGAGCCAAAGTAGTACTGAATAACCAAATACAGCAGTATCCAACACGGCAAGTTTATCCTTCAAGGCTTTTAGTTGCAGTTTGATCTAGGATGGGTTAGATTCAGAACCTGCCTTCCAAGAGAGCAAGAGCTCTGCTCAAGAACCCTCTGCCTGATTTTTGCAGATTTCCATCCTCCTGCCACACTACAGTTCACTCCATTCAGTGGGGGCTACTGACTCATTGACCCAATTGACGTAATAATGGTGGCAAGTCATGGCTTTGCTATGCTACGTGCTGAGTGCAATTCATGGCCATTTTTTATATTCAACCCCCTACTTGGTCAATTTGGGGTTGCTACATGACATCCGAACCCAGACTATAGGTTAATCAACCCACAGTTTGCCTAACTACGAATAGTAGGTTAACTTGGGTTGTTTAACCCATGATCGACCTATGGTGATTAACATTATTTGCCCTTGAGGGAAATTTACACCATTGTTCCTCAAAATGGGCAGTTTTCAAATGCTCCATCCAATGGATTTAAACTAGCACGATTTTATCTTTTCACTGCCAGGTTAAAACTGCCCTCTTCTCTCAGGCATTCGGCAGCATACAATGAGTTTTGAATTAGGTCTTGGATTGCTTTTGGCTGGTGATCAACCATTGTTGTTAGATATATGTTGCCTGTTAGCATGTTATCTGTTTATATGGTTTTATGTAAATGCCTTTCTTTTTGTACTTTGTATAATGTGTTGAATGGTTTTTAATTTTTGTGACCTGCCCAGAGAGCTTCGGCTGTGGAGCGTAGGGTTAGCATGGGCATTTCCCATGCATGAAGGCAACTGACACCATTTTAACAGCAACTGTGCTCCTGGTCAAATACTTGAACCACTCCATAACATGCTCTTTGGGCTATTACCCAGTTTACATCTTCCCTGTATTATTCACCAGTGACAATGCCACACTTTGAATTTGCAAAAAAGAAATATAATTCCTAGCAAACTGATAGTACCAACCCTTGGTAGATGGCCCTTGTCAGTCGTGGCATCCTAGTTGAGGAATGCCCTCCTCAGAGAGGCTTGCCTGGCCACGTATGTTGAGATCTTTTTGGTGATAACTAAAGACCTTTTAATTCTCCCAGGCACTTTAATCGTTCAGTTTTTGTTGTTTTAAATCTGTTGTTGTATTTTTAGATCTACTTTGGTTTTATACTGTAGTTTTAAACTTTTAAAAGATTTATATTATGTTGCATCACATTGTTGTATTTTATAGTTTTGTGACCCACCCAGAGAGTTTCAGCTATTGGGGAGTATAGAAATGTAATAAATAAAATAAAAATAAGATCTGTAGGGTTCCTGATTGCTGCTATAGCCTCAGCTTTCATTGCATTGTTTGGGCAGCATTTAATTGGTTCCGGTTGGTGAAGGGAAGAGAATAGACACACAGGCATAGCTTTGATAATAAATCGGCCACAACTTTATAGGTTGTGAATAGATTTGGCGGCAGCATAGGGTGTGGATCCTGTCATTGGCCGGCTTGCCTGCTAACCCCCTTCCCAGCCCACAGTGCTGGTGATGGATGTAAGGGTCAGGGGCTGGTGTATCTCCCCTGCTACACCTGTTGCTGCCACAGGCTTAAAGAGAAGGGAAGGGAAGGTCTTTTGGAGGGGCGGCAGAGACAGGGAAGGGAAGCTTAACTTTCTTCTCTGGCTCAAATTTTGATGCAAACTCAATGAATTTGGGGCAGGGGACTATATAAAAGTTTGCCTTGCATTGGGGTGGCTATTTATGAGTCTGAAATGACACTTCTGTCCCTGGCACTGGGAGAACTTCACCAGCATCATTATGTCACAGGAACTGCAAGATGAGCCTGTTTTCTGGGGTTTGGATGATACCCTGGAAGTTTATTGCACTTCGTTACTTTGTTTCTATTTACAGAATGGTCGATGTTGGTGGACAGAGGTCAGAAAGAAGGAAGTGGATTCACTGCTTTGAAAGTGTGACCTCCATAATATTCTTAGTTGCTCTGAGCGAATATGATCAAGTCTTGGCAGAATCTGACAATGAGGTAAAGCAAAAGAGCTCTGGATTTTTTCTTTTTCAGATGAGCACTTTTTAGTGCTGTTTTTTCTTTTTTCCTGAGCCACCTATGCACATCTTAAGACATGTCTGCATGGAAGCTTTGCTCACTTGTGTTCAAGGCTTCAATGCCAAATGAGAGATATGGGAGGAAGTCAGCTGAGAAAGGTAGTGAAACGTAGTTATGGGAGAAGACTGCACAAATATCACACCTTAGCAAAATCAGAGCTTAGCCAATATTGGCCCTCTTTTGCTTTGCAGGTGTAACTCATGTGGCACTGATCTGCTGGAGACACACCTAAGAGTGATTTTTATATGGCTGCAATGATTTTTCATTTTTGCACTTATAGCATCCATTGCATTTTATTCTACATAGTTCACAACACTGTAAGGATAACTATTGTGATTGCTAGAATTTATTATACTTATAACGTATGTCTGGGCAGAAAATCTGATATAGTACACTAACTTGGATATGAAAAAAATACTTTAATTTGAGGATAACAGTATTTTTGAATATGCAGTTACCATTTCATTTTTGGAAAAAATTTTTTTTTTTGCAGAATCGTTTGGAAGAAAGCAAGGCCTTATTTAAAACAATAATCACATACCCTTGGTTTATGAACTCTTCGGTCATCTTGTTCTTAAATAAAAAAGATCTTTTGGAAGAGAAGATTATGTTCTCCCATTTGGCCACCTATTTCCCACAGTTTACAGGTAACCAGTAATACCAAATAGGGCTTCTCTCTGGTAAATTACGACTGCAGGCTGCAAGCTTTTGTTCATCTCGTTCACACGATCAGCACTGATGCTAAATAGGGCAGCGGTCTCAGTTGTCTGCCACAACTGGACAGCTGGGACAGTCGGTGCATATCTTAATTGCTTCCCTGCAATAGTTAAATCCGAATTTGATGCCAGTAGATGTACATTGATAACAGTGGCAGCTGGTAGGGGAGGACAGAAAGCAGGTCACCAGCTTGTCAGCTCCCTAAATTGATCTTAAAAATGCCGCAGCAGCCCCAGTACCCTAAATGGATCTTTTTTTAAAAAAATGCCTAAGCAGCCTGAGCCCGCAAATGGATCATTTTTAAAATGCCTAATCATTCCCAGCACCCTGCATTGATTCAACAATATATACAAGTACCCTTAAGTATCCTAAATTAATTTTTTACATGCCCATATTGCAAGCATAAGATATGGGCTTTAAAGCAAAAGACTCTCCCCCTCCACCCACCCCAGATTAAATCTTTGAAAACACACACCCTCCAATGGAGGGTGAGTGGGAGATAGGTCTCAAGCACTTCAGCAGCGCATCCCCTTGCCTACAAGGTCTCAGATTCAATGGCTGGCCAAACTAGACAGCCAGCAAAGGATGAATGATACCTTCTCTTGCTGTGTTGCTCTGGGCGCGAGCATCACCATACAGCATGACTCCCTTCCCTTGGACTCTAATTGGCCGTGTCTGTCAGAACACTCTGCTGCGGACTCATTTGCAATTTAAAATGGCAGCTGCTGGGGGAATGCGCCCTCCAGGAAGCCTTTCTGCACACAGAGGAAAGGCTCTGTGCATGGCTGCCTGATTAGGCATACACAGTTCCCAAAATGATGCAATACTGGTCCAGGAGTTATTTTCTGGTCCAGCAGGAACAGCAGCCAGCACACAATGCAACAGTGCAGCCAAGCTTAAGTTGTTTACTTGGGGGTTTTTGTGGAATGGTGAGGGCAGGGCTCTGCCCCCCTCCTCTGATTGGCACTGCCCCGACTGTTACCAATAGAGGAAGTTATTATCTGTATTAGGAAAACAGTTAACTGCATATTCTAGTGTAAATAGAAATTTCTTTAAAGATTGCAATGACTGTCTCTTAAATAAGTTATTGTTTTTGCTTTTGAGCAGGACCCAAGCAAGACGTCAAAGCTGCTAGGGAGTTCATTCTGCAGTTATACAAGGATCAGGTTCCAGACAAAGAGAAAATCTATTACCATTTCACATGTGCCACTGACACAGAGAACATTCGATTTGTCTTTGCTGCTGTCAGAGACACCATCCTGAATTTGAATCTAAGGGAGTTCAACCTGGCATAAACAAAAGGGACCGTGGCTCCACCCATTCAGCTACATTCACTGGCCCAGCTGCACTGTATTTAACGCTTATAAAAGACAGCCCTGTGTATATATCTGCAGGCTTTGTGACATTGCTCATCATGGAATAGTTTTTGAACAGGATTTGGAACTTCAGAGATAATGTTTACAGTTTTTTAAACTATATAGTTTAAATATTGTTTATATTTAATTTTTGTCTTGAGATGTGTGTGAATTGTGATCTTAAGATGTAAGGGAAAAAATGTTATATTGACTTATGTATGCATCCTTCCTAGCCAGTTTCTTGTGTATTTGATTATAATTTATAATTCAATTATAATTTATAATCATCGATATTTAAACCACAGATGCCTTAGCTATGACAATTTTCAGGTTAGGTACTTCACTGTCATTTGAGTACTTGGAAATGAATGAAAAACAAGGTATATTAAATCTAACACTTTTCAATTTTATATGGTCTTTCTTGCATGCTCATAGCTAAAATGTGTTTTGTTTGAAAAACTGTGGCCAGTCATGAAATAGTGCATAAGCCAGACATATATATGATAGCAGTTGAGAGTACTGTTTCATTTATTTTTTACAGCTCAGGATTTAACATTGTTTAAAACAAAAACTGCCTTACCCATCCCCAGCTCTTGCTGGAACATATAGAAGGTAATTGTTGCTGCGATCAGAAAGGCAAATATATATGCTTGCCTATATTTTATGTCAAGCCTCTAACCATTTTAGGTCAATGAGCACATTTGGAATTTCGAGTGTTCTTACAAAATGGATACATAGCTTGCCCAGTTCCAAAATGGCTGCCATGGTGGACCTGGACAGTCAAAAAATGTTAATTTCCCCCAAAAACAAACTGTTGATACCTGTGAACCTTATTACAAGATGCGGTGTATGTGTGGGGGCATTCAAAAACTTAAAATCGCTCTTGCCGCCATGTTGGGCATGGACAAAATTGTGAAAGTGGGTCCTATGTTGCATGTTGGGAGTCCGACGTGTGTCTCAGGTCTGGACCAGTTGAAGACTACTGCTCCAGAGGCCTTTTGCTGTCTCTGTAAATATTAGTGCAGAACAGAACAAGCAGAAGCTCTGTAGATGCTTACATAGAATCATATAATAGTAGAGTTGGAAGGGGCCTATGAAGCATCGAATCCAACTTCCCGCTCGATGAAGGAATCCACCCTAAAGCATCCCTGACAGATGGTTGTCCAGCTGCCTCTTGAAGGCCTCTACTGTGGGAGAGCCCACAACCTCCCTAGGTAACTGGTTCCATTGTCGTACTGCTCTAACAGTCAGGAAGTTTTTCCTGATGTCCAGCCGGAATCTGGCTCTTATCCTCCAGCTTCAGGCATATAAAAGCACCCAGCTAAAGGACTGATGCCCAGGGTGTCTTAGCTGTTTATGGCCATCTTTGATAAAAGTAAAGTGCTCTGCTAGTTTACTTTTCATTTTATTCTCTTTCCCTTTAATTTTCTGTTCAATTACACCCAACTGTGAAAAGCTTTAACTACATAATTGGACTGCAGCTATAGGGGTGGTTTTCTCATGGCCCTTGCTGCTATTATTATTAATTTTTATTATTGGCAGAAATTAGGTAGTCACCTTCTGAAAAACATTGCCAAAGTGATTCAAGATCCCCAACTTGAACTTCCTCATGCCCAGTAATCTATTAAAGAACTCCAAAACTAGAATGACTCTTCACTCTATCCATTAAAAGGATAAAGAATATTGTATTTATTTAAAGCTATCCCCATTCCTCAACCATAAAGGCTACTACAGATGCTTACATAGTCAGTAAAAGCAATACAGTTGCTGTCCTTAGGCTTACAGTCTAAATGAAATGATACACAAAGAAAAAAACAAGGGAAGGAGAAAACAAACCCATGCAGTTTTTAAAGTCCAGCTTTATAATGACAAGCTGGAATGGAAAATGTTCAGGCAGAAGAGAACTGAGTTGGTCTTTCAGCAGCATGAGGGAATGGCTACTGTCATGTGCCTTGGAGGCAAAGTATCAGTGATTTTCATATTGGTGTAGTTCCAAGTTCCCATAAGAGGAAGAGGTTGCAACATATCAGGTTCTTTTTATTGAAAGATTCTTGCCTAAGGTCAGTAAGAGGAGTTTATTTCATGTTTTTATACTGTTTTATACTTTGAATGGTTTTAGTTTTTGTGAACCGCCCAGGGAGCTTCGGCTATTGGGCGGTATAAAAATGCAATAAATAATAATTTACTAAAGCAGTTCTGAACTAGTTGCTTGTTTTAATTCTAAAAGTCCCAGATAAAATTTCAGTGAAAAATGCCCCAAAGATCTAATGTAGCCCAGCCCACCTCCAGCAACCTGTACTAGACAATGGGTGTCATCATGGGATAGGTTTTTCACTGAAATCTCCCACCTCAAGTAGTTTAAAAGGACACCGAATACGGGACTGAACTTATAAGGATGTCTTCACACAAAAGTGTAGCCATTTTCTTGATGCTGCTACTTAGCCTTAATGGCAACATTGCGCAAGCAGCCTTTACCTCTATCCATTAACTCCCTGCCCCTAGTCCCAAATCTCCTCCCACCCTGCAGAGCAGATCATGGAAGTGTGCTGGGGACTGCAGGGAAGAGAGTGAATCTCCTCCACCACTGGAGTTCATTCCACCAGCAGGCAGAGTCACATTGTTGGCGTTTATTGCTGTCAAGGTCATCTTTAATACGACTATTTCTAGTGTTGTCTATTAGCATCTTTTATGTGAGGAATCCTTCTCGAAGCTGAAACACTGCATGGCTGGTTCGATGTTTAACAAGAGAAACTGCATGGGTTTTGTATATGAATCCAGCAAATATGCAGGCTAATAGAAAAATAATGCCACAAATGAAAGGAAAGGAAGGTCGGTTTAAACCAGAGCCATTGAACTATTTATTGTATTTGTTTAGAAGTAGTGATATGGTTGGTCTGCTGTTAACACCACAGCTGAAAATTTAAATGCTTAAGCTTGATATGATTGGCAGTTAAATCAATGAACCTGGACTGATTTCTCATTCTTCACACACACAAATTACACTTCGGCATTTCTGGTAATAATTCATTTAATTTACATTTGGTGTATCCAGGAGTAAAATGTTATGGGGAAAACTGCAATGTACTGTAACCATCTCAGGTGGTTACGGAAGGGAGCAAGCAAGGCTTTATATAAATACATGATTCATACAATTACATTTGGCATGCCATTTACCTTATTTCGCTTTTACAACAAAGCTACAGTTTGGGTAGCTTAAGCACCACCAGCAAGTACTAATCTCCCTCACTGCAATTCTCCAAACAGCAGTTTGGAAAGAATATTCTGGCAGCAGACATTTACTACATGCATCAAACTATTGAAATCTGGCTTAGGCAATAATACACTTACAGATATTTGCATTCCTTTTCCCTTTTATGAAGTGACTCCTCCAAATACATGTGTGTGTATATAGGCACTGTTGCATAGCCTAACAAAATCAAATGAAAAAACACTGAGTATGTTGTAATTCTTGCGGTTTTGCATGAAAAAATGTTAACTGTTCTGAGTTTAAATCCTGAAAGCAATGTCAATGAAACGTCCAAATTTATTTTCTATTAAAGATGATGCATTCAGCATGGATATGAAATTTAGAATTTCTTTTTGCTCAATATATTATATAAACCCAGGAAACAATATTGGTTGAAATACTATTTCAAAACATGCTGCTTTACAAGGTTTTTGTGACTTCAGCGATTACTTTTTAGTGTGAAAAGTCAAGGTGGTGCCATTCAAAGCATTACTACAAAGGCACATCCCTACATAGGTTATTTCAATTCACACAATTGTCTGTGTATATCTACCTATCATGAGGCACCAGAATATTTTGTTAAGTTTTTGCATCATATAAAAAAGTGAATGTCAAAAGTGATATTACAGTACCATAAACTGTTTATTTGTATAAAAAACTAAATAACCCCATGATATATATATATTAATAAATAAAAATGCTTTTCTTGAATAAACTGGTCAGCAAGGTCAGTCTTAATACAAGAGCATTGCTGGTTAAATCAGTCTTTCCCTGAAAAATTAAACTGAATTTCAGTGAATATGTAGCAATTATAGCATATTAATTAAAATCCATATGAATATTTAAGAGAATTAAAGAACAGATTAAGAGTGGGGGGAAACCCTGATTATCACATAACACCACAAGATTACTCTAGGCTTTAGTCTTTGTAGATTATGTGTTAGAACAAATAGAAAAAGGTTTCATTTTAACACTCTAAATTTAAATAATTGTGTATGGTTTGTAAATAAAAGGTCCAATAAGCCACAATTTGGCAGACGTTCTCAGCAGTAGAGCAGTTAGCACAACACTGACCAATAGAGCTTTTTCAGTCTGGCTGTTCTAAGACTCAACATCAATTTACTTGAATAATCAAAGTCCCATCATCCCCTTGGTAACCAAGCAGCGTCATATGCCTAGCTGCAATCACATGTAAAACAACTGTGCAGTCTTCATTCTGTCCATCTTGGAATCTTGTATCAATCGTCATAATTTTGGCTGGCTCTCCCTCACTTCTTCCAATTTAGAGAGTATCCACTGTGGAAATTCAAAAGAAAATGCTGAGAACAAAAATAGGTCAACATATAATTTATTTAAATATTAACAGCACATACATCAGTAGATAAGACTGTACATACCTCTACTGAAGGATAGTTTGTGTTCATGAATCCCACAGGCAGGACTACTAAGCCAGACTCCCACCTGAGCTATGCTTCCATGGATATGCCATTTCTGAGAATTACGGTACCACCCCAGCCACAGACATTTTGACAACTGTGTATCATAAAGGCTCACTTAAAAGCCTGGATGCAGCTTTATACCATCTCACACACCCCCCCAGCTGCAACATCTTTTTGGGACTGGGAGCTTAAGAGGCAGGCTCCTGCTACCTGGGATCGTGTCCATCTGATCCAGCCAGGAGAGGAAGCCTACAAAGCAAGGGGCCAGTCAGCGGCTGCTGTTGTCCTGCCTTGGGGGTTTGCCTAGTCTGTGGAACCTTCCAACTGCCTCCTAGCAGACTCAGGCTCCCAGCACAGAACCATCTCACACACACGCAGCTGCAACAACTTTTGGGGACTGGGAGCTTAAGAGGCAGGCTCCTTTGGGGGTGATATGTATTTTAAACTTTTTTTTTTTTTACATTTCTTTTCCTATGTTATAAAATGTATGTTTTAAACTTTGTAATACCGCCTTGAGGCCCAGTATTGGGCAAAAGGCGGAATACAAATAAATATAATAATTATTATTACTACAAGTTCAATCACAGCTTTTAAAGCTCAGGTAAAAACTTTTCTTTTTCCTAAAGCTTTTAAAATTGATGTTGTGCGGACTTTATACGGTTAGTTTTACCCTACCCTGTGCCTGTTTACCCTACCCTGTGCCTGTTTGCATTCTCTTCCCCTCCTTATTGTTCTACTATGATTTTATTAGATTCTAAGCCTATGCGGCAGGGTCTTGCTATTTACTGTTTTACTCTGTACAGCACCATGTACATTGATGGTGCTATATAAATTAATAATAATAATAATAATAATAATAATAATAATAATAATATACACTGCGTGCAATGATGTAGGGGTACATGTGAAGTAGTCACATGTATATTACTTCTAGATAAACTTTAGATCACGATATCAACGTATGAAGTTGCATTGGTAGTATTTAATACTCACCTTGGCGTCATCTGGTGTTTTAAAATTAATTATTTTACCAAATTCTTTGGCGTGAAATACAGATTTTACTCGTTCCTACAAAATAAAGGAATTGCCCATTAAAATATTAAAGCAGTTTTCCAAAGTATACAAATACATAATACTGCTGTTAATTTACCTTTATATCATAGAATTCACACTTTTATAATGAAATTAATACAAAGCTTTTTTAAAAAATTAAAACCTTTTTTTATTTAAAGAAACATGTTAATATTTGTAGTGAGGAATTCAAGCACCACTATGCATAGTTTTCATTCATTTTTCCTTTCCTTCAATTCTGTATTACTTCAGTTACAAATCTTTCCTTAGTTTCTTGATTGAGGACTTCATGTTAAGCTCTGCACAGATACTATTCAAGTTTACACCCCCTCTCCTTTTTGCATACTTTTTGCATTTTCACCTAGATCTAAGTTAGTGAAGTGTCTCTTGAAATCACCGGCCTAATCTACACCAAGCAGGATATTGCACTATGAAAGTGGTATGAAAGCAATATATAAAAGGCAGGAGCATACCAAGCAGAATATAGTGGTATGAAAGCGGTATATGGCATGTGTCAATGGGCCTGAACAGTTGTCAGTGCACTTCAATACCGTTATAAAGCAGTGTGTGGCTCCTGCCTTTTATATACTGCTTTCATACCACTTTCATAGTGCAATATCCTGCTTGGTGTAGATTAGGCCACCATTCCAGATACTCAGATACTGTGTCATTAATTAAATCTTTCTTTCCTCACCATTATAATAAATGAACGCATTTTTCCTCTGTTCCTTGCTTTTCAGGCAAGTGCCTACTTGTCCCCATGTTTTAGCCACCCTGCCTATTCCTCTTCACAAAGTTGTCTGCCCAACATTAACTGTTATGAACTGACGTTTCTTCAGTGTCCTTTTCTGCTTAATCTTTTATTTCTCAAATTGCTATTATCCTCGGTACTTTTCCTCAAGCCACTTATTCTTTGCTCAGTTTTCTCTTTTCTCTAGTCCATTGCTTGCTCTGCACTATCCCTTCAGCCTCCTTGCCTCTAGACTCCCTGTCTTGTAGCTTCTCTATTTCCCAGTTTCCCCCCAGTTGTCTGCCAGGGATTAAAACCTCACTCAGGGGATGCCTAACTCCCAACTTTCTCTTTCATCACGGAAGGTAGACTGCAAACTACTTTGTTCCCTGTGCAGCTGAACATTTATTGCTATTGGGGCAGGGGCTGCTGCATGTCAGGATCAGGACACTGCTGCAGTGAGGGTGCCTTCACTTACAGAAAGCTTGCAGGGAAATGCAATCTGTATGAGTGGGCAGAGGTTAGAGAGCAGCACTATACCATCCTGGGCTCCTTACAGTTTCTATGACCTCTTCTAGACACATACATGACAGGCATTTTGCCAGTAAGAGATAAAAAACACCAATATTCAAATAAATTACAATTAAAATAACCCAGGGAGCTTTATACTAAAGTTAACATTAAGTTAAACATGAAATATATGGCGATTTTGGAGTAGATTCTATGTAAAGACAGGGAGTAAGTAGGGCAAACTCTCTTTCTGAGAGCAGTAATTCAAAAAGGACTCCCTAAGCAATGCTCGAGTGCTCTAAAATGGTGAAAAGGATAACTGGAGAGCCATCTTTAATAATAATAAAAAAAGATTTAGTTTATATGATTTATCATGCAAAATCCAGTTTTCCTATCACATGCCAGAATTTTGAGTTCTGACACACTGGGAAATGAGAGTAATGGAGAATTGGGTACCACTCAGAGCTTAAGGAAAGAAGGCAATGGAAATGCTTCCTCCTACTGCCCCAAGTCACACTCTGAACACTCAATGATTAAAAGGTTAAATGAGAAATGCTCTCTTAGAGAAAACAAGGGTTGAAAAAGAGAGTGCCTTCCTGGGGGCTCCTTTTCTGTGACACTGAACAAGAAGGCAGCATGTGTGGGGAAGACGGATGCGAGCAACAGCAATACAAAGGAAGACTGAAGCCCCAACTCCTTACCTTACTGCGAAATTCTCTGTTTGTGTGTGTGTTAGGAACATTGGAAGGTGTCTTATACTGAACCATTGGTCTATCTTGCTCAGTATTGTCACCGACTGGCAGTCGTTCTCCAGGATTACAGGCAAGAGTTTTCCAGCCCTACCTGGGACCTTCTACATACAAAGTACATTTGCCACCAACTGAACCACACTACCCCCTTTCTTTCTTTCCCTCTTTTCTTTAAAAAAAGGAGTGATGTAGTAAATAGCTTTTGAAATCAATTTCCATAGGTGGTGTTCCATTGACTTGATAGATTCAAAACGAGCAAGCATGTGAAGGAAAACAATTTGTCATTTAAGACTGTTTCTTGCTGAAGAAAAATATTTATTTTTAAAATACTAAATTTAAAGTATTACGTTCCAAAGCTAACTTAATATCTTGTTTTTCTATAAGGCAACAATCTCTAGTCATACCTTTGCTTCAATGCGTAACCTCCGTCCATCAACAATGAATGGTTCCTTGGTAAATTCATCATACGTGTACTGCCATTCACATGTTAACTGTCCAAAAGTACCTCTTGTTACAAACAATATGCCACTAAACAAGAATGCAAAAGAAACAAATGAATACAAATAGAAATAAAACCATACAGTAATTCCTGTTTTATATATAAAAAAGATTCAATTAGCCTCTAGATTCACTACTCATCACCCAGCTTGACATTCTCTTGAACTTGCAATGAACAAACATAGGATAAGTTTGCCCCAAAAGCACAGCTAAGCCTAGTTGTGTGTTTGTGTGTATGTGTTTTAAATCAGTCCAGGAAGACAACTACATTCCATCTACTGGATGTAAAAACCAACATACAAAGAACAGTTTGCATATAGAATAGTTCTATATTTGTATATGGAAATAACTGGCAGCAATAAGAGTATAGTTAGGTGAGCATTCATTTTAGTTCAGTCAAGTACTAATAATTTGTGTGAAATAGTGAATAGGGAGGCTCTATAATATTGGGATTTTTCTCTCAAGCATTCCTTAAAAAGCTTTGTAAGTTTCCATGCCTCAGTAACATTTCATTCAGAGAGTATTTTGCACCAATTCTTTTGCTATCCAGTATTGTGCTCAGGATCCAGAGAGCTACTTTATGAATGCTTAATGGTGCCATCATGTACAACTGTTATGGAAACTTGAAGTCATATCACGAACTGCATTTGAAAATTGCCTCCATTTCAAATGATGCTTGTCATGCAGCTGAGTAATAATGGTGCTTGAGAAACAGGCCAACACTCCCTAGGAAATGTGGAACTAGTTATATACTTTTTTTTATCACTGCCTGTATGTAATCCACAAGACACTAAAGCTATACGTGTATGTATGTTCTAATAAGCAAATAGCGCTTCTGTGTACAAAAGTGTCCCATTGAAGAAGCGCAGAAACATTTCTGTATCCTCATGGAACTGCCCCCCATCTCAACTAGAGCGCACTGGGAAATATTGTTGATGTAGAATTTCAGTGTGTACACCCGCAAGCAACTGCTAGATCAAGACAAACATATGAATAAGAAGAATATAATTCTTTCTTATATAACAAAAAGGAAAAGAGAAGCCATTCAACATAGACAAGAGAACTATGCTATCTCAGCTCCAATTTATCTAATTCTAGATTTCCACTTCCACACTAAAAGTCACAGAACCTCCAATCTTAACTACTGTGAAGCTGCCAGCCATGTGCCTTGAAAAAAGTTAAAAGCTGAACAGCGAGGCATACAGTTACTATGGTCTTACCAAAAAAAAAAGGAAACCTTACCTTTTTGTTACCATTAGCAAATCTGTATTATTAACCATTGCATGTGTAAAATATTTCAGTTTTGCAAATCTTCCATTTTCAATATTCTAAAAGAAAAAGAAAGTTGTATAGAATTCCCTGGACTGTAGAGATTTATTTCTGAGGAAAATGTGAATTAATATAATTATTCATTTCTGCGTATTCTAACACTTTACAAAAACATGTATGCATCTCTTATCTTTAGGACATTTATTCTTTGCTATAAGCAAGTAGCGCCCCACAATTAGCTTTGTCTTTCGTTAATAAAGAATTTAAACTCCTTGAAGATTGTTTACATCTCCTCTCACATCCATCTGCACAACAGTTACATAACCTGGAATATATTGTTTGAAAATGCCATCCATCTAAAAGGTTGAGTACACAGTATTGATCTCCTCTGAGATATTTGCAATCTAGAAGTTACTAGGTATTTTCAAGTTGCTTGTATTTTAGATGAACGCAGAATTATTTAAAAGGAAAAGAACACTTCCAGTTCAATGTGAATTCTTTTTTTTTAAAAAAAAAAACTTTCTTGCTGCAGCTCTCAGTAACCAGAGGGTAAATAATCAATGTGGTGGTCCTTATGTTGATACGTTGATTTTAAGGGGCTGAACTGTTTGAGGATGCAATACAGGCTGGTATTTACATAGCTTCCTTAAGCTATGTTGGTTATCTATGACAAAACAAGCAAACAAACCCAGCTCCCAACTCACACACTGCCTGGGGCCAAAGGGCATTTTTAAAGTCAAGTACGGTAATATACCCTCATCCTACATAAATTAGCATTTTTGACAGGGCATATATATATATATATATATATATATATATATATATATATATATGCTTTCTTGAAGTTGAAAGTTGAAAGAATAATAATAAAAATTTCATTCTAACATATTAAAATCCATAAAGCCACAATATAAAATATTACAATATTATGATAAAGCAGCTTTAAGGTATCAGCTGAAAAAACTATATAAAAATAAGCAACAAATAATAAGAAACTAAGAACCACAGCAGTTAAATTCAAGGCATCAAAATGTTAATTCAAAGCCTTTTAAAAAAGCTTTAAAAGCAATTAAAGTAATCAATGTAATGGTCATATACACCTGTCTAGGGAAGGAGTTCCAAAAGCACAGGGCCACCACTAAATAGCCCCAGTTCTAGTGCCCACTATTCTAATATGTTTTGCTGTGAGCAGAGCTTCAGAGGCTGATTTCAAGGCCAGGGTGGTTAGTACAGGAGCAACCGTTCCTTCAGATAACTTGGTGTCAAATTGTTTAGGGCTTTAAATTGGGTTTGGCATCAAACACAGCTAATGCAAAATATATACATATGCTCCAGTCACCTGGCCCCCACAAGCATCCAGGCAGCAGCATTCTGTACCAATTGAAGCTTCTGTACCTCTTCAAATGCAGCCCCACTTAGCATATATTTGAACATACAGTCTGGATGTAAACCAGGACATGTATGACTGTGGGCAGATTTTCTCTAAATAAGCTTGATCTGGTGAACAGACTAAATTGATAAAAAGTACTTCTAACCACCAATGTCCTGGTTCCCCCCCCCCCTTAATTTATTCAAAGTCAACCCACTAAGCACTCAGCCTTCTTTGCCATACAATGGTCTTTTGTCAACTCATCTGCTCCTCTCTTGGGCCAGATCTATCTTCACTTTACTATCCACATCCTGAAAAGAGACACGCAGCAAAGGAAGTTGAAGACAGCAATGGCGAATGACTGCCATTGGGGAACAGAAAAATTGGTTGCTACTACATCAGAACAACTGATGGGAATCTGTGCAGCAGTTCATTATTATTTTTAAACGAAGATCTGCCTGGATGAATGGTCTTCTATTTACTGCTTTGGTCCTGAATACATTATAATTCATTCCATATATATAGTTTTGAATTTGAATTTCAGAAACAACCTAAGTATGTATAAACCCCTCGGGCATTAAATAAGCATAATGGCATTTCTAACAATTAAATAAAATAAGTATGTGTAATGCCACCTCTGAGCATTTCTTCCTGTAAGAGAAGGCTTCTACGGGGGTGGAAAGACAAGACCCATAGGCGTAAGACAAAATGTCACTAAAGTATTGGAATTGGAAGTGGAAGAGAACAGCTGAGTAATACTATTCCTCAGCACCACAGTGAAGTTGCAATCATCTGCCACTTAGCTGCAAAAAAAGGATTCCGCAAAGTCAGTTGCTGAGAATAGCAGGCTTCCAAATGTAGTAAAAGGTAGGGCCTCAAAAGAAGAGTTTAGCTCAACTTTTGTCCTCACTGTGGTTCAAAGGCCTGAGACTCTATTACCATCAATAGTCCTTGTTCCTTAACATTCATCACAACTTATTCCCAGCCTAGATTTTAACACCTCTAGGGGAGAGTCTAGATCCTTACTATCCTTTATAGAAATATCCACATGCATTAATGGTGCTAGTGTTAGGTATCATTGTCAACACTGCCCATTTGCTTTCCCTCTCCCTTTGTACCCAATCTGAGATCCTTTTCCTCACGTACTTGAAGAGGACATATAAACACACAGCAAGAGCAAGCAGCAGCAGAACCAGGGAGCTCTAGTGATCAGCAGTAGGCTACCTGCTGGACTGTGGGCCCAATGCCAGCCTTTAGTCTGACAGAACTCTAAATAAATGAGCTGACTGATTTAAACTGGAGAAACTTGGACTTGGAATTGCAAGCCCCACTGGAGACTCCTGTTCATATTCTTCAAAATCAAGAAGCCTTGATATGGGTGCGTGCAGTTATTTACCTTGCTAAAAAAAGAAAATTGCGACTAACCAGTTAGCTACCAGTGGGAAATTCTAGTTCTTGGATTTCCAAAATGTATGTTAGCACTACAAACTCAAAATTCCCTACTGAGTGTGACCCTTATGTCTTGCCCTGTTAAATTCCTTCTATCTTTTCTCAAATTAAATTCCCTATTAAATTGTTTCAATTTGTTCCCTCTGTCCTTTTTCCTGGGCAAAAGAAAGCTATAAGCATCACATCACACCATATTACATCAAGGGTAGACAATTTTGGGGATGTAGGGACACATTTGGAAATTTGAGAAACTGTCATGGGCACAAAGATAAAATGGCTTCCATGGGTGGGCATGACTAGTCACAAAGGGCAAGTAACATGCCCAGAGGCATTCATGGGAAATGAGGATGGGAGCAGCTAGAGATTATCATACCTACTTTGAAGCAATCGCAGCTGCCAGTAAGAAAATATTTAAAAATTGTAATCTAAAAATAGAGATGAGTGGCCACCACAGAAGTTTCTGGTGGCACATTTGTGCCTACGGGGACCACATTACCTACCCCTGACCTTTACAATGTTGGAAAAGAGCCCAGAACTTGCAATTCAGTTGCAACTTGGGATCTTGGCATTTCCCAATTTATCTTTAGTTGCAAGTAGAAAACTTTGCGCTAGTTTTTCTAAAGGGTTTTAAGAATGACAGTTACTGGATTGTCACTGACATAATATTTATACAAAATAGCCAGGCTTCTCACTCTCTAAGAGTAGTGTTTCTGGGTTAGTCTATTGTCCTGTGTGGACTATTGTACAGTTACTCTTGAGAAGAATAATTCCCAGATATTGCCCCTTCAAAATCTCATCATTAGCTGGAAGCATTATGTTAGAGGTGGGCAACTTTGGGAGGTGTGGGCATCACTTTCACCCCCAAACGTGCTCTCTGTGGTGCCAAAAAATGCATTAAAATGGTATCCAGAGTGGCTATGGAGTGCCAAAAGGGCCGAAATTAGCTTGTTTTCAGATTATTTTTTCATGCTTCATAGTAGCTATAAAGCACCAAAAGAGTAAAAAAGGCTTTGAAATGAACACCATTTTGTTTTTGCAATTATTTTTAATGAAATTTGGGGAGTGGGCAGCAGGAGCCACAGTGGATCTGTGGATGCAGATTACCTACCTCTGGAGTAAACAACCCCTGGGTGATGAGGCTAAATGGAATACAAAAACAAACGTGCATCCACTTCACTTTTATTATTTATGGCTCAGCTGTCTTCCTCTAATGGACTGCCACACTGCTTCATAAATCTAAGGAAAGAAACTGTTACATATGCCCACTTATCTGACCTTACCTTACCCTGCTATGGAGATAATGATCTATTCCTCAAGGGTTACTCTTTCCTTAGCCTTCCTGAAAATGATCACATTCACTTTGCATTTGCAAAATGCATAGGTCAGGCCAGGAACCACATTTATGTCTCTTTACTATAAGGCAAACCCTGTATAGTAGGCCCAGAAAGACTTCTGCCTTAAAGTTAATTCCACTTACAAGAGGGAGGAGACTCACAAATCTCCTGTTCTTTGTCAGATTAGGTACAATCAAATTTTTAAGGACAGCTGTTCCTAAGTGAATGTGGCTATCTATCTGGACAAACTCTGAAGAACTATTAAAAGAATTCCTTCCCTCTCCCACAACCCCAAATCAGTGAGCAAGTTAACAAAATAATGTTTCTGCTTGGAGAACAACAGAAACATTTTTACTGTTCCCTCAGGACCCATGCGCTTCTTACGGCTAAAAAAGTAACACTGATTTCCAACTCCAAATTTTCTTCTCACTCATATTCATAAGATGGACAAGCTCTGTAAAGTTTCAAACCTATGAATAATTAAGGAAGCCAGATTCCTATACCACTATAATCACACAAACAGCTATGCGTTAGACTGCATGGAAAGAGAACCTCCATGAAGCAGCCTAAAACCAAATATAAAACTAGAATGGTAGATCCTTGAATACCAGTGCCTGATGAACGCATTTACAATAAATCTAGACATAGCCATGCACACTATGCTTCTCCTGACTTACTACTGAAGTGGCAACACATTTACAGGAGTGGAGGAAATTTCATTCAATCTTTTATATGTCTTACAAACTTCAGCTACCTAAGATCTCAGTCAGGTTAACTTCAGTTCCCTATTTTAGCACTTCTAATATATTTTCCAAATTGATGGCAGATCACAAGAGAGACAAGGAATCCGCTCTTTCTGACGCAAATTTATGAACTCAACCACAAGTCTTTTTCTTGTTTTTTCTTCGACAGATTGGTTCTTTGGAGTGCTGAGTGACTACCCAAACATTTTCATTCAAATTTCTATTTCTCCAGCTCTGGTCTTCTTAATAAGTCTTCATCACCATGCAGAAATTCCAGTGGTTGCACTCCACTTCACTAAAAAGTCCAATCAGCAAAAGTGCTTCCATTTGAACCAGAGGTTTAGAATAAAAAGGGCGGTATTTCACTCTATATTTTACAAGATATTTAAACTAAATGGTAGTTTAAAAATAAACATAGTAATAATGGTAAAATATGTTTCTGAGAATGAAAGAATGTAAAATATAAGTACATCTTTAAATATAAGTTTGATAAAGCAAGCTTTTCTTGGATAAATGTCAGAGACAGAAAATATAAGATCACAAATAATGATGGGAATGTTTAAACAGACCAGATCAATCTTTTCTTAGGTAGACTCATTTATTGTTATTACAGAATATTTAGACAATATTTTCAATACCCAAAATATATCTAAAATGTAACAGCATCAATAACAACACTGAATACGTATTTACATCTAAAAATCATTTGGTCTAAAAAAAAAAAAGGAGTACAAATGATTTTAAATTTAAAGCAAAAAATTAAAATAATAATGTAAATGGAAAATATGCTATTTCAGAACAGTTATATGGAATTTTGACTGAAAAACATATTGTTACATGACTATGGTAAATGCTAAACAATGCTTCAATGCAGTAGTGATCAAATAAAAACAATTTAAACAACAATTTTCTTTGCATTTGTGCTTAGACTTCATTACTGAATACTTTTAAAACTACATTTAAGACACAATTGTATAAGTTACTGCAATGTTTACTTTTCTATGGTAGTTACACTCAAAGCAGTATCAACATTCATCTGTTCAACACAGAAAGCACATATTTCCCTAAATCTCATCATCATCACTATCACTAATATGACACATAGTCCATTTTCTGTAGGCCTGTCTTTTCTGCAAGCATGGTAAGAGAAGAAAGAAGCAGAAGTGTTAGTTGAAGCTAGCAAGTTAAGTTGTTGTTTTTTAAAATGCACAAAAATAGAAATGCAAAAAAAAAGAGAGATAGCCTTTGAATGTTAATATGCAGAATAATATCTTGTTAGTGCTACTGTCGCCCTGTATTATATACCATACACTAAAGTATAATTTTTGGCAAATCCTGCAACCTTACTCAAAGACTGTCACAAAGATCACTAATTTGCGCGAACTTAGAAACTACAGATTCAACTGAACTATAGCTATTATTAAATACAATCTAATCCACTTGCATTTTCTATATTTAAACTAACTGAACTTAAATTTTATAAACTAATGTATAAAATAGGCAGCCTGTGAAAAAAGGAAACCTGTAATCCAAACAGCTTTGCACATATCTACACATTGGAGGCAGAGGAATTCTGTATCTTGAGTTTCCTGCCCTTATCATAAATTACTGAATCATGGTACCAACTGGACATTGCCCAAAGCTAGAACTTGAACTCTGTAAATAAACTACGTGTTACCAAGAACACTGATCAAGTGCATAACTGATAAAAATTTCAATGACTCAACACTATGCTTAATAATATCTTTCAAATATACCAGTTGTGAGTCTTTTTGCTTATTAATTATTTGTAACACATTCTCTTTTCAAAATGATCTCACTTTTGATGACTGGCTTGCTATCTTAATGTGCGACACATGCAACCTTGTTGTGAGGTGCTTATCTATAATCTCATGCCTCATGGTGACACTATTTTAATACACTACTTTGAATAACTAAAAGTGTGGGGCAGAAAAAGATGGTGAACTACATCCTCCTGAGTTGCATGTTTCCTAGAGTGAGATTAAAATACAACTCTAGCCACCTTGAGGAATCAGGGCTACAGAGAAAGAGCCTCTCCTGGTGCTAGTCACTTATCATGCAGTAAAGGGGTGCTAAGACTGAGTCCAAGTGCCCCTTTCTCCAGTTCTAAGAGGTGATGAAGAGACGAAACAAACACTCTTCATAGCACACTTACTATTGCCACGACTAGTGTCCACCTCCTGCCTGCACAGGCTGTGGCAAAATCACAGGTCAGTTGTAGGATACGTTTTTCCCTGTCTAGCATTTTGTGGTGCCTCCAACTCCAGTAAAAGTGCTAATGGAAACCTCATGAATTGCCTAAAACAATGTCCTATCATTTGTAAATGGAACAAAATCTACATTCATGTGACTAATATCTCTAGTCTGATCTGTACAACCATGTTTAGATAGCAGGATGTGAACTGAGAAATTGTGGCATGTTCCTGTCTATGCTCATGGGGAAGCAGCTGTACAACTGCTTTGGCATGTGTTCAAGTCCCTTTTTCTTTTCTTTCCCACCCTCTTTTTTAATATGAGGCCACAATTACCAAGCATCAGCTCAGCTCAACTTTTCAAAATTTCGCAGTAGCACTAATGCTAATGAATGTCTGCTACATCTTACCAAGCAAAGAAGAAAACCGGTTACAATACACTCATATTATTAGTAGATTTCTTTGTTATTTCACATTCAAACCACACACTGCAATTGAGTCAATGGTCAACAGGAATAACAAAATATAAATCAATGAACAGAAGTAGGAATAGATCCCTTGATAAAAGGGTGAATTAATGTAATACATTCACTGACCACACCCAAGTGGAAATCCACAGTAGCATAAACTCCGTTCTAGAACTTTTTTTTGGTTAAAAATGGCACTAAGCAATAGCCAATATTCAAAATGTATTTTATAGCATTTGAAACAAATAATTTTAAAAATATATTTTTTAGTAAAAATATCTATCAATATGACAATTTAATTCAAACTTTAAGTATCTTTAGTGATATAAAAAACTATTTTGAAAAGTTTTAGTTTAAATGCACTTCATATTCAAGATTACCTACCTTTGTGTGTTTCTCTTCTGATTACAGTACTTGCATATGTAATTAATAATTAAGGCTTCAGAAATCATACCAATGAAAGTTTAGCTGTTCCTTTTTATAACCACTGGAAAATGGTGTGACCTGGTTTGCACGATCAAATCAACCTACCATGACTTATTTAAGGCATGGTGGGCTGTGGTGCATGCTGCGTACCATTTTGAATAAACAAACTGCTGCAGGCGTGCGCCATAGTTTGTCATGTTGTCCAAATCTGGCAGCATGGAATATGTGAGGATTAAACAACCCTCGCATAATCCCAGAACAAAACACTACAAAGCATTAATTAACCCATGTTGGCTTAGTATGTTGTGCAACCGGCCCTATAAATATTCTCCTAGTTATTCATGCCCCATTCACTATATTTATTTCTCAGAATTATATTTGGGAAAAAACAATTAAAATATAGAAATTAGATTTATATTCAACTTCAGACATTTTAAAATTGTCTCCTGGTGCAATTTTTAAATGGATGAACCTCGATATTAAAAGAGGTTAACAGCAAACTGAAATCAGCATCATGCTGAAATGTTTTTACATTCCTTCAAACTGAAAAGAGCTATTTCAGCTCTTGAGCTAAATATCTAAACTACATTTCTAATGGAAGCTTCGGTATAACAGGGGCACAACCCATAGGATTGTGCCTTAAGGTATTTTAATTCAAAGTTCTAAATATGTACAGAGCTACAATTTCTTTGTCGTCAAACCTTAAGAACTTTCATTGACCTAATAAAATAGATCTGGATGGTACTATTTCATAATATAAAAAATGAGGGAGCTACTGTCCATCTGGAGCACACAAAAATGTCCATCCATGGTTCAATGCACAAACACACAGTTCTACACATGTAGAAAAGGGACTAGCAGGAAGTACAAAGCAGGATGCATAGTATGAAGAAAGGATGCACAAAAGGATTGAATCATCCCCCAACACTGCAGAAGACCTGATATAGTTTCATATAATAAATGAAGTTAAATAAAACTTTAAATGATCAAAACTAAAAATAAAGTTTTTACTCCTGGAACCAAGATGCAGATTACCATATCCTTATAACGTAAATTCAGAAAGTGATTCCTATTTGCTAAATATAAAAATATTCCAGAAAGCTTAAATAGAATTATTTTTGCCTCGAGGATTTATTTTCTTCACCTGTAACATTTGACTTCCAGCACCATCCCTTAGTCTGTATGGTCGAATAACTCCATCTTCACTAAAGAAGCGGGGTGGCCTCAGGCTCATGACATCTTCAGAAGCATTTGTAACTCTAGAAAAAAAAATTAAAGGCTTTTGTATTACATAGGGATAGAATCAGTATTTGGATAAATATTCTGAAAGTTTAAAATAGTCTACACTTCTTAAGTTAGATAAGATGCATACATGATTCCTCAAACATTTGGCCTGCTGCTCAATGTATCAGTTAATATTGTAAATTGACAGTGACCTGTTTCACATAATGGTTTGTTAACCACCCTATGCATGTTCATTGCATGCTGGTCAGATTTGCATATTCCCTCGGAGTGGCTTGCCGTGACATCCAATCCTAGTGAGTGGTTGGGGTGGTTAACAAATCATCCAACAGCCCTAAAACAGTACTTGGTGGTTTGTTAACCTCTCTCCCTCATGGGGTTCAGACATTACAGCAAGCTGCATGGGTGAGAGGGGTAGTTATGCAAATCCAGCCAGCATGCATCCTATGCTAGGGCTGGATAACTCAAGGGCCATTTTCTTGAGAATGTGGAGGGCTTAGGAACTTGTGGACCTATGGCCTTCTCCTGGAATGTCCCACCACCAGTACAGCAACATAACTTTCCACCGATGCACTGGAGAGGCTTCTGGCAGCAGACCAGATCTTCCTTTCTGCCCAACCCATGGACCTCCCTTAGAGATCCACAGCAACCCAGACCCCTCAACCACCCTCCCAGGGAGCACAGGATTACTCCCTATGATGCATTAACACACTAAGGCTTACTTCTGAAGTAAGCTTGTTTTGATCATGGGAACTGGCCCAATGAGTGCAATGATATGCACGTACAGAACCAACTCTGTACCTAAAACAAATGGGAAGCTTTAGCACCCAAGGGAGCTTTGTATGTGCCTGATATTTCATAGCAAAATAATTGTTTGTTCAGCAAGATCCTCACTGTTATTCTAATAGGAGAACACATCCACCACACCCAACCAAAGTATTATTTCCTAAGAACATTGCTGAATTTTGAGGGCTTGCTGAGTGTAGAGGCTGTGCTGAAACTGAGGCAAATATGATATTCAGCTATAGAGAGTCAATTTAGCCAGAAACATACAGTGACTAATAATAACATATAAATATTTTTAAATTTGTCCAAGTACTGTTGTCCTGAGTTATAAAGTACTTCATGTTCAGGGAAAGATGTATTATAAAATGAAATTTATCATAAGCTCTACTATTCCAGTCCTGATATCATGTGTAAGTATTGATTGTTTTTTTAAAAAAATGAAATAAGTTGGTCTTATTTTATTTGAAGTATCAGTTATATCAAAAAATATGAATTTATTTTGATTTGTTTTAAAATAAAGCCACTGAGCAATTTGGAAAATATGGGGAGTATGGCATAATCGCTTTATAACATCACACAGTAATTTTACTTAATGTGATGTGTATTTACCACGTGAATGATACTTACTACCATATTTCTTCGATTCTAAGACACACTTCCCCCCCCCCCCCCCATATAAACATCTCTAAAAACAAGGTGCGTTTTAGAATCGCAGGTGTGTTTATTATTTCTTAGAATCAAAGCTTTTTTTCTGTTGGTGGTACTGAAATTAGTGTGGGTCTTACAATCGATGGTGTCTTAGAATCGAAGAAATACGGTATTAAGTAATTAAAAATAATCAACTGAAAATAAATTATAAGAATAATGTGCATCGTGTTAATGAAGATGTATAGAAAGAGTTTACAGTTTTAATAAGAAAAGACTTGTATTCCATTTATTATTGCCTTTTAATTCCCTGAAAAGTGCTGCTGGCCATGTCTATTATTCCTCCAGTGGGTCTTGCCACTGCTCCTACTAATCCTTTTCCCACGCCTTTGAAAAAACCTGCTGCTCCTTCCTTCTGGGCTCCTGGGTGAAAAATAAAAGAAGAGAACAACAAAACTTAACGAACATAAGAACCACCATGCTCATAAGACTATCTAATCCACATTGTGTTCCCATAATAGCCAATCAAGTGCTTATGGGAAGCCCACAAGTAGGACATAAAGCACAATATGGGGGAATCCACACGTCGTACTGAGGCCACTTCCATGCGGCCCCAGTGCACCCCGAAAACGATCGTGTAGCTTGCCTGTAAAAGAGACGAGGAAGAGGCGTCCTTGCTGCCGCCGCCACTCACCTCCCTCCTCGCCGGCTGGCTCGGAGAACTCGGCAGAAGAAGGCGGGGTGGAGAGCTTCTTCCGCTCTCCACCCCGCCTTCTTTCGCCGAGCTCTCCTCGCCGACCGGCGAGGAGGGAGGTGAGTGGCGGCGGCAGCGGCGGCAAGTACGCCTCTTCCTCATCTCTTTTACAGGCAAGCTACACGATCGTTTTCGGGGTGCACTGGGGCCGCATGGAAGCGGCCTCAGTACGACGTGTGGATTCCCCCTATGTTTTATCTCCTGTTTATGTTCCCTCAGCATCTGGTGTTCAGAGGCATTCTTCCTCAGGAATTGGAGCTACCTATAACTATGATAGCTTTATTTTCCATGAATTTGTCAAATCCTCTTTTAAAGATGGTCCAAGTTCATGGCCGTTACTACATCTTGTGGTAGCAAGTTCCATAGTTTAATTATGCACTATGTGAAGAAATCCTATTATCTGTCCTGAATCTCCTAATATTCCGTTTCATTGGCTGACCCTATGTTCTAGCATTATGGGAGGAGGGGTGATTTCTTATTCACTTTTTCATGTTTCTCCTTACTTGTCTTCTTTCTAAGCTAAAATTCCCCAACCAAACATTGTAAGCTTTCCTTATAGGAGTCACTCTAGAGCCTTGATAATTTTGGTTGCCCCTTTCTGTACCATTTCCAGGTTTATAATATCCTTTTTGAGGATGGTGACCAGAAATGTGCACAATATTACAAAACTACAAGTATGGTTGCACCTAGAGATCTAAAATTTCTAGAAATTTTGAAGGGGTCCAGAAGGAAATTGCTCCCCAGAAATTTTGGGAAAACTGAAAATTAACTATTTTTTTTTATCGCTCTTTACCATCAACCTAGTGCTCTCCAGATACTTTGGACTTCAGCTCCCATCGGCCTCAGGCAGCCATGGCCAATGGTCAGGAATGCTGGGCATTGTAGTCCAAAACCAGGTTAGGGAGGGCTGCTTTAGGAACATAAAGCAGCCTTTCTGTTTCTAAAGTTATTTTATGTATAACTTTTATATTTAATGTACCAAACATATACCAAACATTTACTATCAAGAATGCACAATAGTGACTGCACTCACATGTTGGAAAACTGAGCATAAATGTCTATCAGTCAAATATACTTTAAATCAATAATTTAAATAAGGAACGAAAGAAATAATTATACTGGGAATCTTGTAGAGAGGATTAAAACAAATATCCCCAACCCCCCCTCTCATAGCTTCATTATTTCCAGACATTTTAAATCTCTAGATGTTCTTATTACACAGATTTTAAAAATAACTTTGGAGGAGTAAAGGCTTGGTAACGGTATATAAACACATCGTGTTAAATTCTAATTTTTTGGAAAAAAGCAAGTGTCCCCAGAAAACAATCACTGCTTTTTCTGAATTTTTCTAGTTTTTTTCTGGGCTTTCACATCTCTAGAGTGTAAAGGAACAAAGGAAAATATTGCTCTGCAGCAGGCAGTGAGATAACTGCTTTAAGGGGATGAATCAAAATGTCACCCATGTCCAACTGCAGATTTCAAACAGTTAGGAAGGGAAGTTATTTTGGCTTACCCTAATTAAAGCTATGACACACATTTAAAGAAACTATAAGCATACAACACATTCTGTTTTGATTAATAAATAAGCTGCAGAGGAAGCATAGCTCATAAATCATTAAACACAATACACATGCAAGGTTTTCTTTTAAACAAAACATCTTAGCAAATAGCAGCTTTATGTTGAAATAACAAAGTAAAGGTTTAGTAGAGACTGAACATACCTCTTATTGGTTTTGTTACTATTCCTGTTATTCCACTGACAAAACCCTGAGAGTTAAACCAGAAAGATCTCATAATTAGGTCTTTAAATGGAGTACATTTTAAGCATTATTGGTGTGATATAAGATGATAAAAACGCATTTTAAAATAAGTACTGGTCCAGAAAAAATAATATTAATTTTATTTATGCTCCCTATATCTACATAAATTTTCACTCTAAACCTTGGTCAAACTTTACAGATTTACCATTTAAGACGGTAAATGAGAGAAAACAAAATATCCAAATGAAAGTTACTATAACTTGTGAATGCATCTCTGCTATCTGCCAGAAACATAGCATTCTTGAAGCCATTCTAAATATTCTAAATATTTAAATCATGTATGTGCTTTGGCTTTTGGGCTGTATAAAAATGCAAATAATAATAATAATAATAATGATGATGATGATGATGATGTGGTATTTCTTACAGATACTAAGCCTTTTCCTCCACGAGTGATACCCTCTTTGAGGCCAGTAGGTTGTTTATTCATGGCTTCCCGTCGCTTCTGCTGATAATCTTCATCCATAGTTATTGCTGCTACCCCTTTAGCCATAGCACCAGTTATTCTTGATGCAGCACCAGCTAATCCACCTATTTCCGTAAGAGATTTTATGGAAAATAGACAAATACTTTAAAACTAAACGTATTGATTACTTGGCAACTCTTAACTAAATGAAATAATTGCTTACCAACAGCACCACCAACTAGGGCTTTAAGTCCCAGTGCCATTCCTTCTACAAACTCTTCTGGGCCTTGGATAGCCCCCTGAGGAGAAGAAAGGACAAAATAAAAACATGTACAAAAATAATAAACTGACTGCGAACAACATAAACGGCTAATTCTTTTCTTCTAGGTGATGACTGAGTTTGGACAACAAATTAACCCATGATGGTTATGTAATCTGTGGGTTATTTCCCCCAGATAAGCCACCCTAGGAACCCTAGGTTATTTTTTCAATGGTAGGTTAGCATATCATCTATCATGCCAATGTGGGTTATAGAGATCGCCTACAAATCCGCTTGGCAAGAGCTGCATTTCAGTTAGGCCACCCCTTCTCAAATCAGCAGAGAAAGATGAGGTAGGAGCAGGAAGGGAAGCAAACGATTTGTTTCACGAGTGTATAAATCCTCACTCTTCCATGAAAATGCAAGTCCCACATTTACCCAGCAGTGCATATAGTTGCTCCCCATAAGAGGAACCTGTATATTAAATTTTGTTCCATTCTGGCAAGCTTTCAAAAGCTCCACTCCCTTTTTGTTGCACATGGGCAGAGAAAGGAGACCTGCAGGGAAAAGGCTTGAAAATCCACATGCTACCTTCCCGGCCAGGGTGTGGGGGGAAATAAACTACACTGTGTAGCTTATTTGTCCAATTGTTTGTCAGGACACAGTAGGTTATTTGAAAAATAAACTACTGTGTGTAGCTTATAAGCCATCATGAGTTAATGTGATGTGTGAACAGGTCCAGTTAGTATTCTGAATCAGGGAATGGTGCCTGGTAGGGAGAACAACACCTTGAACTTAGTGGGATTCTTAACTGCCTTTTCAATGGGAAGATGATCTGATGAAAGGAAGAGTTTCTCTTACATGTAAGTCTCCTTTCTAGACTCTTTACTCTCAGTCTGGGACAGCAAAGACTTAAAACATAGACTATTAACATAAAGGTTCAAGAGGAGAAATACTATCTAGGGCCCCACAGATGAAACTGGAAAGCATGTGACAGAATTTCCTTCTGCTCATACCCAGAATGGATTGTTCCCTCTGAGACTGTACGCTCCAAGAGCTAAAGAGGTGGTCCTGGAGTTGACTGGCACTTCCTATGATGAGGAATTCATAGCTGTATCAATTGGAGGAGGCCATCCATTCTTGGAAAGGTCAGAGTGTAAGCTATATTTTAAAACTAATCTAGGCCAAGACTGCCCAACAAAAAGAGGATACATTCAAGCAAGACATATATTAACTGGTGGAAAAATTCTTCAGCTTGATCCATCTGGATTGCTTTCCAAAAACCAGGGAAGTAACCCAACTATTGACACTTCTGTCAATGATGGGCTCACACAAAATGCTAACCCACACTCACCGGTTGTTGATGTAGATTGTTGTGGAACCATGGGTTGTTGTTGTACTGTCTTAAACCATAGGGTGGGTTATTGTGTTGTCTGAACACAGCATGTCTTCTGCGGTGTAGCTTCTTAACCATGCAGTGTGGCTTATTTTTCTTGAACAAGCCACCTTGAGAACCCATGGTTTGTTGTTGGGTTGTTCATGGTGGTTAACAAGTCACACTGCATGGTTAACAAGGCACCCTGTGGAAAACGTGCTGCATTCAGATAACATTATAACCCATGGTTCAACAACACACACTCAACTACCGAGTACGGGTTAGCATGTCGTGTGAATACAGCTACTGAATCTGAAGCTTTATACAGCTTAAAAGCTATCACAATTTCTTCCCATTTCAAATGGCTGAGGCACTCAGTGAGCCAGGTTGATAAAAACATACCACTGTGGCTTAAACAAACCATGGTGGGTTGTTGTAAGTTGTGGAGCATGCTGGGTGTGGTTTGCATAATCATTGCCTGGTTACAGTTCATTGTGTTGTCCAAACCTGGGCAGCATGGTTTGTTGGAGGGTCAAGCAACCCTCAAATAAGTCACAATTAAATAAATAATTATTTAAATTATTATTGTTTTGATCATATGAACGAGCTCACAATCTTTCTGCCCTTTTGGCAGAATTTCATGTGAAATGGATATTCCACAGTAAGCATCTAAATACAGGTGCAGCAAGTTCTAGATTAGTCTGATTGTAATCTAAAGGGCAAACTCACCTGGTAAGGTTCGTAAAAGAATGCTTCAACTCCTTCAGACAAATCCCTTATGAATCCAAATGGATTGCCCAAAACATCCAGGCCAAGAATAAGAACATACATTTGCTTAATAGCCTAAAATTAAAATGATTTAAAATAAACACGTTACATGAAAAATTATGTGGCACATAAGTTCTGTGAACTTGTCTGCAGAGCTAAGGTTTTAATTACATTGTGCTGGATCCCGACATGGCTTTCGGAAGAGCTCCTTCCATTTGTGGAAAGGACTTGGGTCCAGTGAAAGCTCCCGATTTTTGGGGGGTGGGCAAGGGGAGGGCATTTTAATCTAATCTCTGATGAGCATTTCTGCCCTCTGAAAAGTAAAAATGAAAAAAGAAAGAAAAAAAGAAAGTATGGGCTAGCCCAGAGAGCAGTAAGAGAGCTGCTCCTACAGTATGGAAAGGAGGGCCTGTCAGCATGCAGAAGATCTCCAGACTGCACGTACGTGTGTGTGTGTGTGTGTGTGTATGTGTGTGTGTGTTAGACTTCGGTTTCCTTGCAAGAAGACCTCCCCAGTTCCAAACATAGCCAAGCATATGTGACATAGGAAAGGAGGAGAAAGGAGACTACTTGGAGAGTGTTTGGTGTTTGTGGACTACTGTGCAGAAAAAACGGTGTGAAATCTATGAAAACGTAAGATGGAGAAAACAGTCACTGAATGCAAGTAATTGTGGGGCATGGAGATCTCCACACACCAGCAGGAAGAAACATTCACATTAAGTGCCAAAAGTTCCTTTCTCTGTGGTGTGGGAGATTTTTCTTCCTACGCTCTCATATAAATATACAGAAATATCATTTATTATGGCCTCTTTAACTCTTTGACATACAGTTTACAGTTTAGCAATCTCGTGCATTTGGCTAGATGGGGTCTCAGGAGCAGATTGTACCAAATGAGAAGGGGAAAAAACCCCGTGAAGTTGAGTAAGTTACTCGCTGCTGCCATAAGGGACACATGAAAGAATAACTTTCCCTCTACCACCATCTGGTGGCCTTTGGGGGAAGTGCTTTCGTCTGATATGGGAGTGGAACAGAGAGACTAGAGTCAATAAAATCCTGAACATGGGGAAATTGCGCTTCCTGGCTGTCTGCGGTAGGAAAGTAGGCCTAGGCTTTGCAGCAGGGGCATCCATCTGGTGCTGCCTCTGAAAGACATTGATGGCCCTGTATCAGGCATGGACGCTGCCTTTCCCTTTTCGACCACTATGACAACATCCACAATTTCTGGAGCTCCCGTTTCAGTTTGGTGGGGCAGGGAGGGCTAGCAGCTGGAGTGCAAAACTCCTACAAACTTCTGCAGGCTTTGTTCCTGGGTGTTTCCTTGACAGTGCCATTGAAGCCAAGACAGGATGGAGAAAAGGAAGCAAATGGAGTAGAGGATCCTTTTAAAAAAAACATGGGGGGCAAAAAGAAGGGTCAGTGAGAAGGATAAGAATTAGAAAAGGCCTGTTGATTTATTTTTCATTTAGAGAAATAAATTTGTGTCCGGATCATGAGCTAGGCAAAGGAATGAATGGGAAGGAAGGCAAAAGTATATAAAAAAATGAAAGTCACACGATCCCTACCTCTTGAGCTATTAGGAATAAAGCCTAGCCTGAAGACTCTCCAACAACAAGAGAGGTACAATGCTAATAATTTTTTATTATTTGTCCTTGTTGCTCTCATTGGGGCTCATCTTCTCTTTCCTGCTTAAAGGAGCAGGAACATGCTTCTGATTAGTTAGGACTGCCATTGTGACCAGTCCAGGAGCATTGCTTTCACCCCAAATCTGGCTTCATTTGCTCTCAGTGGTATCATCATGCCTACTAACTACTCAATCTCTGGCTGGCTGAAATCACTTGTGAACAGAAAGGGAATGGACAAAATATTGTGTCAAACAGAAGCAAGAAGAAACAATGGCAGCAGACAATGCCAAAAAGGAAACGTTCTTTATTCAGGAAGCATTTTGGGCAGAGATACTGGTGAACGTCATCCTATCTGCAAAGTCAGTGGCCTTTGAGAAAACAAAAGGGTCGCCGTAGTCTTACTATTATCTGTCATTTCCACTCTTGATAACTACAGCGCTGCCACCCCTGCTCCTTCAGCAGCATAACTATAGCTGAAAGGTAATCTGGGAGATGGTTAAGGGGATGAATTTGGATGGGCTATTTCCAAGTCAATTTGATGGGGGGAAGAATACTACCCCATCTCCCATTAATGTGAATTCCACACAAAAAATGTTTGGATGTAAAAATTTTGTGCAGCAGAAAAGTATTCTTAAGTAAACTAAATTTAATACTGGAATAAAACAAGAATGTTTTTAGAGTTTATGTGGTTTCCTAAAGTAGCTGACCACTCTCCAGTTCAGATAATCAAAGTGATTTATACAAGAGATTGTTGTCTGATACGGGGGAAATTTCTTTTAGCCACTTTGTATCTCTGCCTGACTAATAAATAATTCTCTCACTTTTACCACATGAATCATTCAACAGGTAACTGTAATTATAATACTTTGTTTGGGCACTATAATTCAGAGAGAGAGAGAGAGAGAGAGAGAGAGAGAGAGAGTCAAACAAGATTTCATTTCTGAAAAGAAGTGGTCAACTGGTACAGCTTGAAACTGACATATTGAGCCAAGGCAACTGAAGTACAAATTGTATAGAAGAATTCTGTGGTCTCTTTCTATAGAAATAACCAGTTTCAAGTAACATAAAATTCCCAGGAGCAGATCTAAGGCCAAACAACTGGAAATGTGAATATGTTATGTGAGATTTGACCATCCATGTTAAAGGGACATTGTAATATTGGGATCTATGATTTGCTTTGTGTTTCAGTCCAATATTTGCTTCAGCCATGCAATTCAGTACGCTTAAAAACTGCATGTTGCTTCTGAGCAGATACTACACAGTGCATACAGAACACAAAAGCATACAGTTCCAGCTTCACAGAAGGAATGATCAAATGTTTCATATTAGTTTATACTTACCTGCTTTGAATAATGCATAATAACTGCCCACTGCAGTTGTTGTGTAGTGTAGAAGTGATAGTTGAGCTCAAAGAATGCCAACCTAGAAGATATAAAGCCAATATAAAATATAACCACTATGTAAATATTAAGAATAAATAAAATGTAATAATCTAATTTAAATAATTCCACATACTTAAGGACAACGTCCTGCACATCTGTGAGTGTTGCCCCAATACTCTTTAACAAAAGGTTTACAGATTGAACTGGAATCAGTTCCTTGCATCTGTCTTCTTTGTTACTATCTTCTCCACCAGTACTGAGTGAAAAACTCAAGTGTAACTGAAAGTAGAGAAAAAAAATGAAAAGATGGTGAATACTCATGACATCTTAAATTCTATCAAAGTGCTTAAAAGTCTTTTTGTTGCCATGGTAATTCAACTGGCAAACCGTCTTAATTTATCTTACATCTCAAGCAACGTGATAAGAATGTTTAGCTCTGATATTATACAAAAATACAGACCATAAACTAATAGAGAAATGTTCTAAGTTGGCCTAATGTCATAGCACCGCTGGTGAACTTAGGCCTTAGCTATACCTAAGGTTTATCCCGGGATCATCCAGGGGTCATCACTGTTCATGTAAATGACACACAGGGGATCCCAGGAGCAGGCAGGGATGACCCCAGGATGATCCTGGGATAAAGCTTAGGTCTAGCTAAGGCCTTACTGATATATGCAAATATTGGCAATGCAATATGATAATGAAGTAATTGCCTCTGCTTTTATTCAAGGATCAGAATTGCAGTAGCCTCCATTGCTAGGATTCCTCCCTCTCCGCATGACTCCTATCAATGGTTGGCAGCAGCAGCCACAGAAAGGGTCAGAGTTATTAGTATTTACTCTCTGATCATTATCATCATTACAAACCTTGACTCACTAGCCAACCATTTTTTTCAGAGAATATCCTTCAATGTCCTTTGGCATTTGTCTAATTTTCACTGTGGTTTCAAGGTAGTAAGAAACAGCAGGAGAGTTGTTGTTGTTGTTGTTGTTGTTGTTGTTGTTGTTATTATTATTATTATTATTATTATTATTATTTCCCTTTTTCCCAATACTGGGACTCAAGGTGTCTTTACAAATTAAAACACGAACAGTTAAAACAGATAGAGATATACAATTTTTTAAAAAAATTAAACATGCTACAATATTAAAAAAATTTAAACGTTTAAAAACATTCAAAATATGAATATATTTTTTTTAAAAAAATCCAATGTATAAACAGAGGTCCAGACTACCCACCAAAGACCAGCCGGAACAAATTTTTTTTAGCCTGCCTCCAGAAACACACCAGGGAGGGAGCCAGTCTAGCTTACCTGGGAAGGGAGTATCAGTCTCCTGGGCAGCCACTGAGAAGGCCCTCTCCCACATTCAAACTTGGGTGTGCCTGTGATGGTGGTGGGACTGAGAGCAGAGCCTTCCCTGAAGATCTCAGAGGATGGGCAGGCTCATAACGGAGAATACAGTCTTTCAGATAACCTGGACCCAAGCCTTATAGGGTTTAATAGGTCATAACCAGCACTTTGAATTGTGCCCAGAAACAGAGTGGAAGCCAGTGGAGTTGTTTTAACAAGGGAGTTGAATGATCCCTATAACCAGCCCTGGTCAACAATCTGGCTGCAGCTCTTGAACCAGCTGAAGTTTCTGAACACTCTTCAAAGGCAGCCCCACGTAGAACGCATTACAGTAATCCAAATAGGATGTAACTAAGACATGTGTCACTGTGGCCAGGTCAGACATTTCTAGGAACGGGCACAGCTGGTGCACAACAGGAATGATTTCTTTAAAAATCTGTATTACTGCACTTGACTTAGTTTGGGTTGTTTATAAGAAAAGAGGATGCCTCTTGATTGCAGGAGACCTCTGCTTAAACTGTTTACTGCAAGCCAGATTCCATTCACACTTCTCCAGCCTCCAGGGAAAGACTTTGCAGTTCTCTGCAGTTCAGTGGTGCTACAGGATCATCCTCACTCTGCCCTTCACTCCAAGCTCTAAGATGTTTAGTACCTCCCTCTCCAGCTCCTCCATTCCTCACATATTGCTCACATACTGTTGTTTTAAAAAGCTAGGAAACAGCCTTGTGGGGGCAGTGTGACTCAGATTCCTGCCCTCCCCCTTTATTATTAAAATATCAATTAAAAAATAAACAAGCTGCTACAATGGCATGCGATGATGACTGGAAAGAAAATCATAAAAGTATGAAAGGAAAGAGGCACAGCAATAGGACTAAACCAAAGCAACTAAACTAAAGCATGCCTTAACTAAAAGACGCAAAAAATGTTCTGTGGTGAGCTAGGCATGTCCGGACTGTGCTTCTATTTTTGATTTTCAGAGTAGATTTGTGGATGACTTCATATAGTTCAGGCCACAGCCATACTGGGCCTGCACAGTAATCTCTACATGCCAATGACACAACAGATTGGACCTGCCATGCTTATTTTCCTGCCCTGGGTACTAGGCTTCACCCAAGTGGCAGAATTTCTACAGAAATATTCTGGGCAGTGGAACTTTACACATTTATTTATTTATTTACATTTATATATGCTTTATCTGCTAAAAAACCATCATGGCACCATACAACAGTCCCTTAGGTAGCCAGGTCCTAAGGTTAACACCAACACCTTGAATTGCATCCAGAAAGCAAATGACAAGCCGGACTTTCAAGAAAGGTGTTCCTAATACCATAAACCAGTTAGCACCCTAGCCGCCACATTTCCCACCAGCTGAAGCTTCTGGGCACTCTTTAGGGGTTGCCCCATGTAGAATGCATTGCAAGACTCAAAATGTGATGTAACCAAGGCATGGATAACTGTTGCCAAGCCAGATCAATTCAAGACGGGTCACAGCTGGCTCATCGAACATAACTGTGCAAATGCACTCCTTGCCACCACTGTCTCCTGAAGTTCTAAGGACAACGTAGGACCAAGTAGCACGCCCAGCCTATGGACCTGATCCTGCAGGGGAAGCACAACTTCTTCCAGAACAGGCTGAATCCCAATCCTGAGTCAGGCTCCAATAATATAATATGAATATTGTTGCCTTCCCTCTTGTCCTCTATGCGTATTTAAATACGCAAACATTATATTTATGACAAGCACATACCTTTATTGGAGAAATGTGGAAATACTCATATAAACTGATTTGTGACGTATCTGTTGATGATACATTCTTCAGTTCCTCCTGTGCAGCTTCTACATCTTTTCTGAAAAGTTCTACCTGTGAATACATTAACATAAATGGAGTAATTCTTAAACATGAAATCTACATTAACTATTACATAGCAAATGTAATATGTGACTATATATGATATAATATGGCTGATTCTTTTATGGCCGATTCCAGAAGGTGAAGCTGGGGCTTATTGCTCTGTATTTTGGCAGCTATGCTATTGGATTCTACAGGGAGCTCTATTCTACCCTCCATACTGTTCAACATTGTCATGCAACACTGGGGGGAGGTTATCCAGAGTTGTGGGCTGCGGTATTTCGATGACACCCAGTTCTATCTCTCCTTTTCATCAACTCCAGGTGAGGCAGTGGCCATTCTGAATAAGTGCCTGGGCATGGTAATGGACTGGATGAGGATGAATAAACTGAGACTCAATTCAGACAAGATGGCGGTCTTCGTACTGGGTGGTTTGTCTGCCTGGCTAAGTGATGTTCAACCTGATCTACAAGGAGTTACATCCCCCTAAAGTATTGGGCTCACAGTTTAGGGATGCTCTTAGATCCAGCACAAGTTGACTTGGTGGCACGGAGCATATTTTATCAGCTTAGGCTGATACATCTTCTACATCCTATCTGCACAGAGATAGTCTAGCTATAATTATCTGTGCTCTGGTAACTTCTCATCTGGATTACTGGAATGTACATGGGACTGCATTTGAGCTTCGGCTATTGGGCAGTATAAAAATGAAATAAATTAATAAATAAAATAAAACGGTCCGGAAACTTCAGCTAGTCCAAAATAAGGCTGAGAGATTGTTAACAGTGATAATATTATGTCAGTACTTTTCCATTTGCATTGGCTGCCAGCCCATTTCTGGACCAAATTCAAAGTGCTGGTATTAACCATCAAAGCCCTAAATGGCTTTAGGCCAAATGTTTTCATTGTCTTGTTTACATGTACTGTATTGTGGAACAACTGTTCCATATTTTACTTTAACTACCACTTTCTACATAATATGTAATTCAGTATTTGAAAACAAAATATAGAACTGATACATGTTATAGTTTGTTGTTGTTGTTTTTACTCAGTTGAAAATAACTTTGATGTAATAGGAGTTCATACCTCTTGGTCTCTAGGCACTTCATCAGCAAGTACAAAGAAATCAGCTAATGCATAAAGGAAACCAAGATCTAATCGGAGATCCATCTCTTGAATTAGAACTTTAAAGTATCTGGAAAGGAGTTAAAACTGTCAAACAGCAGAAACATACTTTCCCCCAATGTCTCTAAAGCAGGGATGGGTAACTTGTAGCCTTTCAGATATTTTGGCTTCCAACTCCCATCAGCCTTACTCAGCCTTAGCTAACGGTGAGGGATCATGGGAATTGTAGGTTGAAACATCTGGAGAGCCACAAGTTTCCCACTTCTGCTTCTAAAGTCAGCAAAACAAATATCAAACACACTAAGGCTGCAATCCTAGCTTACCTTGGAGTAAGTCCTAATGAACTTAGTGGGATTTAATTCTGAATAATATGCATAGGATTGGGCTTAATATCGTTTGAAAAAGTTAAAACTGAGTTTTTGCAGATAAAAGTTTTTTTTACAACACAATCCTATGTATGTTTACCAAGAAGTCAGTACAACAGTATTTGCTAGGGCTTATTCTCAAGGAAAGTGTGTACTGGATTGTTAACTTAGGGCAGAATCCAACAGGGCACTTCCACTCCTGTTGACTCCCTTCTGCCTGTCAATTCCCTTCTGCAAGAGGTGGGTCCTACCAATCCCGTTGTGCAAGCAGGACCCAGTGAATCTGCAACGGAGATTCAGCGTTTCCTAGAGGAAGCCCTAAAACCAGTGGAAACATTCATTACTGGAAGGAGGCGGGTTGGTGGAGCTTCCTTATGTGAGTTCCATCAACCTGCCTTCTTACAAAAATGAGCATTTCCACTTGTTTTGTGTTGCCCCAGAAGTGCTACATTGACATTGCACAAATTATGGGGACTGCTTGCGCAACGGAGTTGGTGGGGTAAGACAATTGGTGGAAACATAAAGCACACCACTGGATTCTGCCCTTAGTGATTACTAAAATTATTCTTATTAATTAAAGAAAGTAGTTTCTTGCCTTACTAAAATATGGAGTTCATATAGGATGTGTTAAACAATCAAAGCATCTTGAGACAGAAACACCAACATGTTTAGAAAGAATACAATCTCCAATTTGCTAATCTAGAATGGGAAATCTGGTCTTGCTGTTTGCTAACATCACAAAGTTCTTTCCATGTGGAATGTCTGGGGCGCTGAAGAGACAGGAACAGGTCAGTCACTTAACAGAGTATCGTCATCTTTCCACTGAAAGAACAGTGAAATGGCAACATTTATTCTCCCTCCATATTAAAATTCCCTTTTCAATTTTTCAGTTTTAAGGAAGATTTTGTCTTAAAATGCACTTAATAACTCTTAAGATTACTTTTTGTAGACAAAAGTTGTATTCAACTGTCACCAAGATATGCAGAGAAAAGCCTTAGTGGACAGTTCACCAAATGTGCAACATGGAGGTAAAATATATTCATGTATAACCAATCTTTAAGTAACATTTGTATGCATCTTCTTATTATTTATTTATTTATTTATTTATTTATTTATTTATTTATATAGCACCATCAATGTACATGGTGCTGTACAGAGTAAAACAATAAATAGCAAGACCCTGCCGCATAGGCTTACATTCTAATAAAATCATAATAAAACAATAAGGAGGGGAAGAGAATGCACCAAACAGGTAGTATAAAAGTCAGAGCAAAATCAAGTTTTAAAAGCTTTAGGAAAAAGAAAAGTTTTTAGCTGAGCTTTAAAAGCTGCAATTGAACTTGTAGTTCTCAAATGTTCTGGAAGAGCGTTCCAGGCGTAAATCTTCATTTAGTGTTCATAAAATTAATACTGGCCATATTACCTGCTATTACTTGCAGGCTGATCCCAACTATGTTTACTTCAGAGAAAAAAGTTTCATTGATTTTAATAGGATTTATGTTCAAGTAAGCAAGCTTAAGATTCTTAACCTAGAAAAGTGCAACCCAATCCAATGTATGTTTATTTAGAAGTAAATTCCACTAAATCCAAATAGAGTAAGTAGGATTGCAGCATCATTTAATATTGGAAAAAGAATATATACTTACTTTATACGTGATATTTGAGAATGTCCTGCAGTTCTCATGACAATACTGACATCAGTAAATGGTTTGGGTTCTATGAAAATTCCCCAAAAAATACAGGTGAGCACAGGATGGCAACATACTGAAGCAGGATCTAATTTCTTTTGACAAGTAAAGTACAATATATATATATAACCAAGAGCATTTGCAAAGGAGATAATGGAAAGGTTGGACAAACCAATGGTCCAAGGTGTTAAGTATACATGAGGCACAAGTGGAAGGAAATGAAGTCAATTTACTAAAATGATGTGTGCACACCCACAGATATTTGCAATACTAAATCCAGCGGATGCACACCAACTGGACAGTAAAGTTATTTTCCAATTCCAATGACATTAAGTGCATGATTCTCAGAACAGGATTTGGATTTCTACAGGGGTACTGGCTTCGGAACTCAAGGTCCTGGCTGACCCCAACCCACACTAGGCTCATCACATTTGCAGACAATGTACATTTGTCAAGCAAATTCCTAGTCATATTCTTTGAAAAGCACTCCACTCAAGTGAAAACAGAAAGGCAACTGTGCACAATATGCTTTCACAAAAAGGTAAAAATGTTCCAGCTTTTAGCAAATTTAGAAAGAAATATACAAATTGACTTTATTTTCTAATCTTCCTATGGTTTTTTAATCTTCTAATTTATTACAGATGCAGAAAAATTGTGAGTTAAAAACTGATTTAACAAACCTGAATCCAAGGAGACGGACTTGGGAGGTTTAATAGGATAGAACACAAAGGGAAATATGGCTCCAGGAATCTGGTTTTGTATCTGATAAGGGCAACGACAGGACAATATGGTGCATGTTAGATGTTCATTTGCAAATGTTTTTTGTCCTAATGTTTAACAAATGTCTTCGTTTTCAATTATAGTGACATCACACATTCTAACTTAATGGGTGCATGGAGGAAACAAATAGAAATCGTTAATCTACTGAAGTCAATAGGCTGGCTTGCATGATCACTGCAGCCCACTGTGGCTTATTTAAGCAGGCTTATTTAAGGGAGAAACCAACAGAAAGTTAGCCATTGATTGGGTTCACATGATTAATGAGGATAGCAAATTGATAACAGATGACAAAGAAAAGGCTGAAGTGCTCAATTCCTACTTTGCCTCAGTCTTCTCCCAAAAGCGGGTCTATGACTCCACTGGAAAAAATGAAGCAGAAGTTGAGGGGGAAGGATTGCAGTTTGAGATTGATAAACAAATGGTCAAAGAACACCTAATTTCCTTGAATGAGTTCAAATCTCCAGGGCCCAATGAACTGCATCCTAGAGTAATGAAGGAGCTAGTGGAGGAAATCTCAGAACCTTTGTCTACTATCTTTGCAAAATCATGGAAGACGGGTGAGGTGCCGGACGACTAGAGGAGGGCTAACGTTGTCCCTACCTTCAAAAAGGGCAAAAAGGAGGAACCTGGGAACTACAGACCAGTCAGTCTGACATTTATCCCTGGGAAAATTCTGGAGCAGATTATAAAGAAGTCAATCTGTAAACACCTTTTACAGATTTGTGTCATCAAATTTGCAGATGACACAAAATTGGATGGGATAGCTAATACCCTGTAAGACAAAAACAAACTTCAGTGCTCTTGATAGGCTGGAGTGCTGGGCTGAAAACAGCAGAATGAAATTTAATAGGGATAAATGCCAAGTTCTACATTTAGGAAATAGAAACCAAAGGCACAGTTACAAGATGGGGGATACTTGGCACAGCAATACTACAAACGAGAAGGATCTTGGAATTGTTGTAGATCACAAGCTGAATATGAGCCAACAGTGCGATATGGCTGCAAGAAAGGCAAATGCTATTTTGGGCTGCATTAACAGAAGTATAGCTTCCAAATCATGTGAGGTACTGGTTCCTCTCTATTCGGCCCTGGTTAGGCCTCATCTAGAGTATTGCGTCCAGTTCTGGGCTCCACAATTCAAGAAAGATGCAGACAAGCTGGAGCGTGTTCAGAGGAGGGCAACCAGGGTGATCAGGGGTCTGGAAACAAAGCCCTATGAAGAGAGACTGAAAGAACTGGGCATGTTTAGCCTGGAGAAGAGAAGATTTAGGGGAAACATGATAGCACTCTTCAAATACTTAAAAGGTTGTCACACAGAGGAGGGCCAGGATCTCTTCTCGATCCTCCCAGAGTGCAGGACACGGAATAATGGGCTCAAGTTAAAGGAAGCCAGATTCCAGCTGGCCATCAGGAAAAACTTCCTGACTGTTAGAGCAGTACGGCAATGGAATCAGTTACCTAGGGAGGTTGTGGGCTCTCCCACACTAGAGGCCTTCAAGAGGCAGCTGGACAACCATCTGTCAGGGATGCTTTAGGGTGGATTCCTGCATTGAGCAGGGGATTGGACTCGATGGCCTTGTAGGCCCCTTCCAACTCTGCTATTCTATGATTCTATGATTACTGCAGTCCACAAAGGCTAATTTAAGCCGCAGAGGGTTGTGGTGCATACCAGCAGCCATTTTGAAAATTCAAGCCATTGTGGGCACTTGTGAACTCCTAAAACAGCCTAAAGCCTGTGAGGATTGTTTAACCTTCGCATAAGCTTGAATATTAAAAATGGTGGCTGGCATGCACCACAACCCACTTCAGCTTAATTAAGTCATGGTGGCTGCAGTGATCCAAACAGTCAATGGCCAACTTTCTATTGATTTCTCCACTGAATAAAGGCTTTCTGAAATTTGAATTTAAATTGATAACATACACAATGCCTAATTCTAATGTTCATAAAAGGAATTCAGAAAAACAACTCTTGGAACTTAACATACTTTATACAAACTTCCATTTTCAAGCATACTTCTAGTAATTTGAAAATTCCAAATTAAATAATATTTTATCTTTTAAATAGTTTTAGGAAAACCAATTATTGTAAATATTATTGTTGCAGAGAAAATCCTGAAATCCTAGTTGCATGGATTAAACTATGAATGGTCATAAAATGCAATCCTAAAGGTTTTTGACTATTCATTGTTGGTAACCACGAGACATACCTGTATCCTGTAAATCTGGACTCTGAAGGATGATTGATGTTCAGATGTACTGTATTGTACTTTTAAAGCTGGCAAAAAGCTTCTTCTCACTGGGATTTCATTTGGCTGGAGTATTTTCATGTTATTACCAGTAGGAGTTAAGCAAACCTGTATTTAAAAATGTCCAAATCTTACTCCCATTTCTTATAAATCTTTCAAATAAAACATTAGGGCACAATCTGGCCAAATTTAAGTTCTACTGGTTTCTGAGGGAGATAGTTAAATCATGTGCTTAACCTTCTAGTTGAAAGCAATCATACTTGAAGAGCACTTAAGCATTACCTGGATCATGCCATTAGTTTTTTTTAAAAAAACTATAGGGCATTAACAGCTCAATCTTATGAATTACTCAGAAGTAATTCCCATTGAATTCAATGGGATTTATTCCTCATCACTAACAGTGTATACATTAGCCTAATTGGAAGGAGACACTAAGACATTGGTGGCACATAAGAAACATGGCTACTCTTGTGTAATTGTGCTCTAGAGAGTTCTGAATGTTGCTCTCCATATGCCTCATATGAGAGATTGAAGAAAGATCACAAAACAGAACCACAACAGCTGAGGACCAAGAGTCAGGATCATGGTACATTTTCATGGTACAGCATGAGGCAAACGAAGGTCATAATTCTATGTACCACTACACTTGGTGGGACTTAATTCCAGATAAACATTCATAGGATCAGGCTATAAGCTGATAAGTGACATGCAAGACAGATGGCCGAGGTGGGGATAGAAAATGGGCAAAAGATTAACTCCAGGCTTCTTGTAAAAGTGTAAGGACCATTCCATTAAGCATTATGATACGGACAAAATCTAAATGGATTTTTAAAAAAATCTCAGTATTACCGGAACATTATCATCCAGCTCCACTATTTTATTTTCTGTGGGTGAGTGATCACAATATTCACTAAATTCTTTCTCCAGCTTTTCAGTTTGCTTCACACTCAGTGGCCTCCATCTTGACTTTTTCTTGGGCTTTGTCTCCCAAATTACATCAGAACTTATCAACAAAATAAAGAATTAAAAGTAGAGACTAATTATAAAATATTTTGCAATTTTCAGCATGAATATAGCTATAATACAACAACTCAATAAATAATGAAGCAATAAATAAAATACACCTCCGTGAGGTGTATTTTTCCTGGGAAATTTAACTTTTTGCTAAAAGTGAAAAGGACTTCAGTTCCAAAACTACATCTTTCATTCCATGAAAGCTTTCTTGAAGGCCAGAAAATTATTCTACAATTTTCAGCCTACTGAAATCAATGAATTTACTAATTTGTCCACAACTAAGGCTTTGCTGTATTTATATTGAGCATGATCCAGCCAGAGTTAAACACTTTTAAATTCTATTCTTTTCAATGGAAGAGTTAAGAATGTACCTGATTTTCTTCCATTAAATGAACTGGAATTAGGCTGCAATATTATACACATTTTCCTGGGAGTAAGTCCCAATGAACTGTTAGAAGTGCTCAATTTTGGCTAGATAGTGCCCAATGTTTCTTGAAATAAAACCTTGAAAATAAAATCTAAATGAAGCAGAATTTTTCTATATCAAAATGCTAATGTTTAATCATCCAGAAACGGCTCCATTTGTATCCTACTATTTCAAATGCAAGTAGCTAAGATGAAAATATTATTCATTTTTTACCTTGTGATTCCAATGTAAGCAATTTCCTGCTTTAAATAGTTATTTACTAAAGAAATCCCAACATCTTGTACTGATATAATGATTTCTTGTTCCGCTAATTCAACTTTTTCACTTTCGTATGTCACTTTGAAAACCTTTTCATCTTCAGTGAACAGGATGATACGTTGCAAGCCTTCAAAAAATGAAACTAAATAAATGATTTTCTTTCCCACATGGATAGGTGTCATCAAATCCTAGAATAGAAGAAAAACAAATGTTCATTTTCAGGACAACAGTCTCAAATCCTAAATATACTTTCAGCACAACTTTAACTAATTTACTCTGAAATAACCCCTACTGATTATAATGAGACCAATTTTAAACTAAATGTGTTTAGGACTGCAGATGTAGATATGACAGTGCAATTCTGGGTGTGTCTACTCAAAGGTAAGTCTCACTGTCTTCAGTGGGGCTTGCTTGCTATTTTCCTCTATTCCTTTTTGTGGAGAAGGGATTCTCTTGAAAAAATAGATGTCCAGTGGATGTTTCAATCTAAGAAATTGAAAGAATATCCTCATTGTAGAAAGTGCAGGTAGAGCCATTGTTGCATATATGTGTAATTCTAAGTACCAGACTGTAGATGACATTACATTTTATATGTTTAGGTTGGCAGGAATGCCAGTCCAAGTACACAAGGGCATCTGTTGGTTTGCTATAAAGATTGGTAACAACCTTGCCCTCTGATGGTTGGAGGTATATCTAGAAAAGTGTTATATGTGCCATCTCCATGATACTATCACAGGTGAATTTGATGGTTGGATGAACATGTATATGTAAACTAAATACGTTAAACAATGTTAACCAATTATTCAAAGAGCATCAGTTTATTCTCCTTTGTAAATAATTCTCCTAATAAATCTTAGTTTTGTTCATCTTGTCTCTAGTGGTGGTGTCAATTCCACGCTTACACCATAGAACTAGGCTACTGGGTTTCTAAGAAGTTCATAGGATTTATTTTTGGAGGCACAGTTAATGGTTTTATTGTTGAGACCACCTTATGGCAGGGTTTTCCAAAGTCCTAAGTCTCACAATTTCAAAAAGGGAGCAGTGGCAGGAAAACCCATGTGGTTTTTCCGTATTTGGTGTCATAGATGGGATAAACCACACATTGTTTCTCCACACTTGAAAAGGAATCACTACAACCTGTTTAAATATAAAATATACAATTATTTATTTAATTTTTTTAGACCACCCACGATTTGAATACATACTTTTAAGTACTCAGTGATGTATATCTACAAACTTTTTTTAAAAAAAACCCAAACAGCATAAGATATTTGCTCTGACTCATCTGCCCCTGCCCTCTGCTGTGTCTGCTATGCATACCATGGCTAACACAAATACCAGTGCTTGGTCTCGCTGGACCAATACCTCGCTCCTCTGATCCAAATGACACCTCAGCCATTCACCCAACAAAGAAGGCCTGGCCAACTGAAGCCACCAATTAGCTAAGAGCCCTGGATAACCTTGTAGGTCCATCCTGCACATGTCATTGAGATCCATCTTACAACAAAAGGTGTATTTATTTATTTATTACATTTTTATACCACCCAATAGCCGAAGCTCTCTGGGCGGTTTTGCTTTCTTTAGTCTGAATTTACTCAATTTCTTCTGTCTTACATTTCCATCATCTTTGTCTCCAGTTCCTGGACCTTTGCTGTTGATTGTACAGAGATATTGATCTCAATGATACTTTAAAGGTTGTTGGACAGTTTAAGTAGTGCATTAGATTCTTCGGATATCTATCATATAGCATTGATTTAAGCTTTGTTAGTGGTATTATACATACATCTTTCTGAGTTACTTCCCCACTGCTCTTTCCACATTTCCATTTCAATTTTCTAGAGCCTACTGGATCAACCCATGTGTAAAGTACTGCTTTATTTGGTTCTAGAATATCTTCCATTACAGAGAGAGAACTGCAAACAAAAACAGGGGAAAATAGTGAATCACAGGTTGAACACGTTAAAATTCAGCACCTAAGAACAATTTTGTAGCCTTTCCCCATACAAATACTTTTCATGAATTAAGTTTTTCAAATGGTTTGTATTATTGAATCGAGAAAAAGTATACTGAAAACTCTCCATACCCACATGATTCAAATTCTCCCTAGATTTCAACTATCCTTTTTTTTAAAACAACAACCTGGGGCACATCAGGTAGTTGGGAAGGGTAAGATTGCAAAGTTGGGTTCAGAGCAATGTAAAGGCTCAGTTCAGACAACACTTTTCTCTACACAGTGGGAAAACTCCACTTAACAGTTGAGTTTGATGGGGAGTACTCACCATACAACCTGTTCTAACTCCATGGTTATGTGACGATGGGCTACTGTGGAGTTGAGTAAAAGGCAATGTGATGTTTGATTGACAATTTCTTTGCCCTCTCTCCTCCCACAGTCCTCCTGATGGTATCCCGTCAGCTATTGCTGCAAAAAACCAATCCTGGTGGCTCTCTTAGAGCGGCGCTCCTTCCTTTCACTGCTCTTGCCAGAGAACTCTGTAGCCAGTGGGAAAAGTCTACTCAATGCAACAGGAGACTCCACGGAGCCCTCCACACAACACAACAGTTGTGCAGGAACTCTCCTCTGCACAGCGTGGATATTCAGTGTGGAGTGTTTTCTAAAAAAAATACTCCACTGTGAGGTGGAGCTTTCCCTCCAGACAGCACATTTCTCAATAGTGGTGAAAAAACTCCACTGTTGAGTTCTAAAACCACCATTGAGAAATGTGTTGTCTGAACTGAGCCAAAGCCTTGCTCTCATTTGAAATAAGTTGCAGTCTTCTTTTGGCTACTCTGCTTTGCTAAAGAAAATAACTTAACTGTCTCCTTAAGACACCATGGTTCATTCCTGTTCAGCTGGGAAGTATCAGTAAGACACTACAGGAAAACATATCTATATTCATGATCAGTATTTACCGTATAGGGTGACCATATGAAAGGACAGGGCTCCTGTATCTTTAGCAGTTGTATTGAAAAGGGAATTTCAGCAGGTGTCATTTGTATATATGGGGAACCTGGTGAAATTTCCTCTTCATCACAGTAGTTAAAGCTGCAGGTGCCCTGCCCTCCCTTAATTCTGGTCACTCTAGTATAGCTCCTGCACCTTTAACTGTTGTAATGAAGATGGGATTTCACCAGGTGCTGTGTGCATACAAATGACACCTGCTGAAATTCCCTTTTCTATGCAACTGTTAAAGATACAGGAGCCCTGTCCTCCTTTCCATATGGTCACCCTAATTTACCCATATGGCACTAAATCCTACAGTATTCTGTATTCTACAGAACCTGAAGATAATCTTGTATACATACCTTTGCCCATATTCAATTGTTTCTCCTTTGGTGTGATTAATTATCAGGAATGGAGCTGCACCATCATGGTAATTAGAGAATGCAATTGCTGTCGAATGTTCAGCTTGTGTAACATCCACTATAATGCCTCCAAGCTAATAGATATGAAAACAGTGTATTAAATCTGGCTGTATTTTTTAGACTAACTTATCATTGTAACTACTATATTAATTTCAGAGGCATAATTAGTTTTGTGGAATATTTTAAACATTTAAAAATATTCACTGATTTTTTGATATGGTAATCCCCTTCAGTTGTCTGAATTTGGGGTAGGAGAGAGAGAGAAAAAAGATGGAATACATATTAAAGTTTCTCTAATTATATCACTCACCCTGTTGTCTAAATGTAGCAGCAAACTATTTTCTTGCTTGTCAAGCTGTATAACTTTGGGTGGAATATCAGAATTTTCTACTCTAACCTGTAATTTGTTTTCATTATTTTCAGGCCAAAAAGGAAAACACTGGAATAAAAAACGACATATTTCAAAAAGAAATGCATAATGGAAACTGAATTATAGCCTTAATAAATCAACCCATCACCTTTAGCTTGAATATAAAAAGATGAACAAAATTGTGAGCCAGTTAATAAACATAATTTGAACACAAGAAATAAGTACTTTAACAGTAAAGCTTTAGAAATTTATATGAATTTATTATTTAGAAGATTATATAATAATAATAATTATAGTAATAATAATTTAGAAGATAAACAGAATTAGTAAGAGTTAGGTAAAACAATTGGTGGAAGCATAGCATTTTCACATAGCAATTTATACTAATACCTGGCATTCCATTGTTATGCAATTTTAGTATAGGTTGGCATAAAATTACAGCCAGCATGGCCAACTTGACCACCAGTCACGGATGATGGGAGCTGGAATCCACCAATATTTACAGAGCCACATGTTCCCCATCCCTGTGCTTACACTGGCTTCTAGTACACTCCTTGACCCTGCACAACTTTCAAAAACCTCCATGGCCTTGCACCCTTATTTCTTTGTTCTTAGATCCTCTGACCTTTGCTGATCCAGCTTCATTACTCTCAGTTATCTCAAATAACTCCACCATTTCTCCCTTGCTATCCCTTGTGCCTGGAACAGCCTCCCAGAATGCCTCTGTGGGCACTCTTTCATTTACTTCAAATCAAAACTTTTCTATGAAGGTTTTGGTACAACCCCATAGTTTCAACGACCTAATATAACCACTTTTAAGTACATATAACTGAAACAACCTAATATATTTTCCTTGTCTACTTCTCTCTCCATTTCCCATGTCTCCCTTGTCTCTATTTCTAGATTGCAAGCCCTTTGCAGGGCAGGGAGCTATCCTTTCATTTTCATAAAGTATCATACACATAGATGGTGTAATAATAACACCTTCAATAAGTATGTGCTTTCATGGACAATTTTAACAGCACTGTTGAATTTTATTGATTTAACTCGACTTCAATCAGTGGAATTTAAAAGTGCTTAACTTTGGCCAAATAGATGTGTAAAATGAAAACAGTTTCAATTACTGTGACAGTTCTCTTTTTCAGCCACTTCAATCACAGAAATTGCTGCTGACCATAGGGGGCTCTGTCCATTTTCATACACCACTTTTGGCCATGTGAGTGAGGGTTGGACAACAAATGTGATGGACAAAAAATATGTTGACTGCATCAGCCCTTAGTCAATTTCTGATCTACAAGAAAGAATAAATTGATAGCATCCTTTAAAGATTACAGTGGTCCTGACATTTTGTTCTTGATCAGTGCCACTTAAAAAAACACACACACACACAGGGAGAAAGATTATCAAGTTGAAAGTTAGCCAAGGCTGTGGCATTCTATGCTGAACTTATGACCTAAGAAAGCAGATTTGTATCGCAATATGGAATGTTGCCATGAAAATAAGTGTAGTGATTAACAGAAGCAGCTAACAGAGTACTAAGAACCACTCCATAAACAACTGGCATTTATGAAGTGAGTGCAAGTGCTTCCTTCACTGTGATTACATGAATATAAACAACTTTTAAAAAGCTTACCTGCTGAAGAAGTATTGATATCCAGTTTTCACTGCCTTCTTCAGCTACTTCTAAAACATGTGTACTTCTGTTTGTGATCATAAAAAATGGTGTGAAAGTCACTATTCTAGTGATGTTAAAGCTGCTGTTATGTATAGTGACACCAACCTGGGAAAGACAAACATTGTTTAGTGTTCAACAGTCTTACTACTTTTAAATGGTACACTCAGACAGTCATGAATTTTTTAAAAATATGTTTTGCACAATCTGCTGACATTTTTAACAAGAAAGGTTAGAACAGGAGTAGGCAACTTGTGGCACTCGAGATGTTTTGGCCTATAATTCCCATCAGCCCTTATAGTGAGGGATGATCGGAACTATAGACTAAAACAGCTGGAGGGCCAGAAGTTGCCCACCCGAGTTAGGAGATGCAATTCACACTGCATCCCATGGAACGGTGCCAATTTTGTGGGAAATACCCATGTGATCAGCTACCCTGCTCCTACATGGAATATACATATATGAAGTTGCCTTATAGTAAGTCATACTAATGGTTTAGGATACTGGCAGTCTTCCTCCAGGGTTTCAGAGAAGAGCCTTTCCCTGCTCTTTCCTTCAGTATCCAAGGTGTAAGCTCTGCCACTACACTACAGCCTTTCCCCATAGTAATGGGGTCATTCAAGCTTTTTCAACACAGGAGCAGCTCACAGACAAGCAACTGTCTTAATGTCTAGAGAGCAGCTTTCTGTCTCATTAAAGACTTATGCAGTACATCTTGTTTTGACAGCTATTGCATTTCTCTTCCATTATTGGCAACTTTTTGGGGAAAAAAATGATGAATTGTGCCTATAAATCTTGTCAAATTTGTCTGCTAATGTACTGGTAAATCGATAGAGTCTTCTCAAAGTTATTGTTACCCTCTTTTCAACCTGTAGGCTATACTTTCTCAGGATGCATTGGGACACTTGTTCAGTTGTGTGTATTAAGGAAAATATAAGAAAAATGTGAAGTCACATTTCTGGGAGGTAGAAATATTACGAGGAATCACATGATAATGGGCTTAAGTCAATGAATTCCTGTGTCACAATAAATTAGTTTTGAATTTGATCAAACATGTTATTTTTACCTAAAAGTTGTTTTGGGACACTAAAGAACAAAACTGAAAGGAAAGGAAACTGAGGAAGTATGCTGGCTTGGGTGAACCTTTAGGCTACAATTCAAATTATTTGGGGTTAAGTCTCAATACATTAAATAGGATTTTCTTTCTTTCAAGTAGACATGCACATACTTATGTCTGCAAGAGATTTAACTGTATTAGATAATCAACTCACTTGGTATTCCTTTTTGTGACCCTTACATTTAACAGAGCCATGACTGCCAACTGTATCCAGAGAAAAGTGATCTGAAAGTTCACTATCTGTCACCATAAGCTGAACCTGTAAGGAGAACATTTGTTGTGATCTCTTCAATACAAGTACAATTAAAGAAAAGAAAAATACAACAGATATCAACAAGTGGGACTTGTGGAGAATACGTGGAGTGCTCCTGCTCCATGTTCTAGGCACCTAGTCAGGCATTCCTCCAGGATACTCCATCCCCACCACACCGTTCCTATAACAGATTATCAGTATTCTGTGTCCCTTGAGTGCGCTCGCTCTTCATAGGGCTGCTTTGGGGGAATTAAGCCCCCTTCATTTTTCCCTTCATTTTTTTTCTACTGATGCAAACCATGTGGATTTCTCTGTCCATTCTGATACCTCTTTTGTTCCTCAGTAGCCTATCTTGGCTTTCATAAGTCAGCACTTGAGCTCCTTGAGTCTAAGCCCTAAGTATAACCGTATTTCTTCGATTGTAAGATGCCATCAATTGTAAGATACACACTAATTTCAGTACCACCAACAGAAAAAAAGCTTTGATTCTAAGAAGTAATAAATGCACCCACGATTCTAAGACCCACCCCATTTTTAGAGATATTTATATGAGGAAAAAAGTGCATCTTACAATCGAAGAACTATGGTATTTATGATAATAATAGGTCAAATACATAATAGCTCAAGAACAATGTCCGTGTTAAAGCACATATATGCACAATAGATATGCTTTCCTTTACCCAAAGCATTACTTGTTAGAAATCGTTATGTATTAACTGATGTCACTGTTTATTATCCAAGGTTTTTGACATCTTGCAAAAAGCCACCCTCTCCAACTGTTATAAGTGTAACAATATATTAATACCATTTGCAAGTAAGAACAGGGAATACAGTATGTTATCTGTGCAATAGTTTCATATATTTAATCAAAATTCTCTAAGCAAAAATATTCAAGTGTTAGTACATATATTAACAGGAAAACTATTAGTGGATTCAGAATTTAATGCTTTGTAAAACTAATTTTTAGTCCAGAGATACATATTTTTTCTGAGATTCAAAACAGTACCTTGTTATCATTATAAAAATATTTAGGTTGGAAAGAAAAGAGAAGCGGCATCTTGTAGTCTGGCGGATGCTTGCGGTGAATGCCATCGGCTTTGTATTGCAACATTCGACCAGTCTTATTGACCATCCAATATGGACTATGAATTGCTACAATCATTTGTCCTGTGGCATAGGTTACATGAACAGCAATATCCAAATCTGTCTTATCAAGGTCACTATTGCAGGAGAATGTGATGAAACTAATTTCTTGCTGATTTGTTTTAATGTAGTACTCAGTGGTCCAATTTTTATCAAGATAATTAAGTAAACATAATTCCAGCTTGCTCTGATCCAGTACTGCATTATGAATTTGAACTGAACATCCATCTTCTAGAGTGCTGCATGTTGTACTATGTCCCTTTGAAAGAAAAGTTCCAAGATGGTCAAACATGGTTAATACACACATTAATTCAGTAACGTTATCATGTTAAATACAAAACAAGTGGGAAATTATCAGTTTATTAACAGTTCCAGCAATTATTGAAACCCCACAGTCTCAATAGTATAGTAAAATTAGACATCTCATCCACATGTCATGTGCATGTTTTTCCTTTGGACATCATGACATATCATTCATATCTCTCTTGCTGTTACTCTGGCCCCTCAGTTATCTTTGAAACTGCAATCCTATGAACGCTTTCTTGAATATAAACTGCTTCAGAAATGTGCCTTTGAAGATTTTGAAATAAAAGCTGCATATGCAATCATCTGTTTGGGTAGTTACAGAATATCTAAGGGCAGGGTTTTAATTAGGTATCTCCCTAGCCCTGAAATTCTGTTATATAAATGATTTTTCCCCTAAAATATATTTACAATTGAGAAGGATTTCAAGTAGGCTAAACATACAAAGGAACAACAAAGTTTACAACAATTTCAGCCTGGAGAAGAAGTCAGATAGCAAAGGACTATATTAATGATTCATAATAAACAAACACAAATATAAGATGGATATGAAATGGTTAGACTGTCAAACTGGTTGAGAACTAAAAGTCAAGCTGAGTTTTTAGCTATGTGCATTTAGTGGGCATGGAAGGCAGAAACTTAATTCTGGACATTAGTGAATACATTTTGTGACATCATCAGTCAAGCAGGGACTAGAACCCGAATCTCCTGATTCCTATTCCAGCACTCTAGCTACAATGCTTTATATTTATGGAAAGAATACTGAGGATACATTCCAGACTACAAAAAATATTTCTATATATACTCAATAGAACAGAAGAAGTAGAACACAAAAATATAGATGGTTACCTCTAAAGAATAGGTGATCTGATATGGAAGAAGATTACGCAGGACAACAGAAGGCCATAAATGAACAATATATGGTAAATCCCATTGATCATCTGTACATGCTGACGATATCAAAGTATCTTGCATTGGAACAATATTGATGATGAGTGGATGGCTATTAGATTTTTTAGGCTGACATTTCTTCTGCAACAGTTTGTCAAAATTCTTCACCATTTCATCAAAGCTAACTCCTTCGCTTGATGTATACTCTCCAGAAATTTCATTTTCATCAGCTACTGGTCGAAAAAACAGTAGTGATCTGTAAATAAGCACACAAATCACTATCATCTGAATCATTATCATCCTTAGCTTTCCCGCCAAACATTCACTATGGTCTACCAGAAACAATGGAAATTAAATAAAATACAATTAGAAAAAACACATACAATACAAGAGCAGTATTAAAACATAAATTTAAAAGCAGCAGTCCTTCAGAATCCAATAAAGCAGCGTATTGTTTATCATTAAAAATAAAAAGATTTATTTATTATTTATTTATTTAAAATATTTCTATCCCGCCCTATATCACTAAGATCTCAGGGCGGCGTACAGATAAAAACATACAGTATAAAACAATATACACAGTTAAAAACAAATTAAACCATAATCCAAGTTAAAACAATATATAATTTAAAAGCAATCGATGCAGTTAAAACAGTTAAAACAACGTGCCAGTGAGTTTAACCATCAAAGGCTTTGTTAAAAAGCCACGTTTTTACTTGGCGTCGAAATGCAATCAATGTTAGCGCCAATCGGGCCTCCAAGGGGAGGGCGTTCCACAGTCGGGGTGCCACCACAGAGAAAGATCTTCAAGAGACACCTAAAATTAACTCATGAGGATGTCCTACAGTACACCCTCACCACGTTTATCCAACAGATTGCAGTGCAGGACTTAGGCTGGCATGGAGAAGAGGAAGAAAGCTTATTGTGGACTGATGAGGCTACTATCTTCCTTGGAAATTCTAGGCTCTTCCAATTACTTTAAGCTTAATTCTATGTATTAAATTAGGCTCATACATCAGGGGAAAGTGGTAACAGTGCCACTGATGTATGACTGGAGAGAGACTGAAGGATCGCTATGCTGGCATTCACCATGAAACTATGTGCCAAATGTGTTGGAGACTAAGATGTCTTAAAATGTTAATAGGCCTCAAAATCCATGGAAGACTTTCAAAAACCAATGTAAAACCAGAATTAAACAAAATGGTGATACTGGTGACTACACTGGGAATCTTCTTGCTCACAGGATCAGTTGCACTTTTTGCTACATCACAATAAGTATCAATTAGCTGAACAGATGATTCAGGTAGAACCTTTTTAGGTTGTTTTTTTCCTATCAATCTATGGTAGATTTCATCCATGTGATCATCCCAAGCAAGGTTACATGAGAAACTCATTCTAACTTTTCCATTGGTAAGCATTTGAAAGACCATTTCAATAAATCAATACATATGTGGGAAATATTAAAGTGAAATAAATCCAGGGAGTGTCATGCAATCAAGTTGTAGTTGGAAAGAACAAACATTTTTTTTAATGAAACCATATACAAAGCAGTATAACAATAAGCATTTGGTACACCTATAAAATATTGCTACACATTTTATATTGCACAGGTGTAGGCAAAATGGTGCCTGTTGGTACCAGTGCATCTCCAGATACCATGGTGGTAGTATCTGTCAAGATATCCTACCCCTCCTACTTTTTTTAAAATTAACCAATTTTCTTACTTGTAGCTGAGATCATTTCAAAGCAAAGCGAGAACCTCTAGCTGTTGCCATGTTCATTTCCATGAATGCCTCTTGGCGACACATGAGGCTCAGAGATATGTTTAGGAAATGAAGATAGCAGGCAGCTAGAGCCGATGCTTTCCTCTGAAGCATGTTCAGCCATCAAGAAAGAGTGAAGGAAAAAAAGGGGTTCCTGTAACTTCTGTCTGGTAAGGCGGGTATAGGAAGGGCAGCGGTAAGCCAGCTGGAAGGTCTTGGAAGTCATCAGAGGGGGAGGGGGAGTGCGGGAGAGCAGGATGGAGCCAACAGAAATTGGGGGAGGCAGGTGGAAGAAACCTGGGAGATTGGGGAGGGTTGTGTGCTTGTAGATCCGGGTAGATAGGGACTGCGTGTTTTAAGAAAGAGAGACAGAGAGAAAAAGAGTTTAGGGGAGAAGTTCGGAGGGATCCTGAAAAGGTGGGGTGTAGTTTTTCATGTGATTGTAGTGAAGAGGGGAAGGAAGTGGGTGGGTGTATGCATGCATGGTGGATATGTGGGAGTGCATGTCTATGGGTGGTTATCCAGAGACAAAAAGAGATAGAGTGGAATTAGTTGATTGGCTGGGGTGGGGTGGGGAGGTGGAGAGAGAAACAGTTCATCTTCTGTAGAATAAATTTCTGTGGTGCTAAAAACAGCATTCAAAGGAGTTCTTAATGTATTGGGGCTCAGACCCACCTCAGTCATTTGGCCATTAGTTGCCCTTTGTGACTGGCCACTACTCCTATGACAGCCATGAGAGGCCTAAATAGTTTGCCAACCGTGCAATAAAATATTCTTACTTAATATTATTATGTGCTTCCTACACTTAATATTATTACTTGCTTCACTTAACAGAATTAATCTAAAATTAACTTTTTGATTTGCGGGATGGTCAGTATTTATTAAATGCCTAGTAAGTGGTAAAAAGAAAAAAGAAAGGAAGAATCACCTGTAAGAGGTCAATGGTATGTTGAATTCATTCTCTGGTAGAGCCATTCCTAAACATTTTCCATCTTCAAATATACTCAATGGAATTGAAAAATGATTCTTTATCTATAAGGAAAAAGAACAGATCTGCATATATAATTGTAATAAAACTTGAAAATGTCTTAGAGAGCAATCCTAAGTCTCCCAGACAATGTCTTAGGGACATGAGATCTGAGCTCAGAGACAGGGCTCCTAGTCCCAAGCCAGGAAAACACACTTCCCTCCCTCTCGCAGCCAGCACAGAGAGAACCATGCTGACTGCTCTTATGAGCTTGCAAATGTGAACTCATAGGAGGTGAAAGGGAGAGTTCCTGGGGGTGGGGAGGAGAACAGACTGGAGACGTGGGAATTTCGAACTATCACCAGCCATTCTAAGTCTTCTTCCCTCTCCCTCCTTGAAGTTTCTGCTAAAATGCAGAAAAGCTAATATACTTGTAAACCTCAGAGTACTGTATATTCGTAAGCTCCATCAACACTAGGTGTCAATAAAGACCACAGTCCTAAGTGCTGTACACCTGTGCAGCCTATTCAACTCTGTTGGAAAGTTCAGGATACCACTCTCTTAGAGGGATGTTTCCACTTCAATATGTGCAGGTCTGCTTGGTTGAAGGCAGCTTAATGTCAAAATCTTTCTACACACAGCAAGGATATCTGTAATCATCCTGGTAATGGAATTAAAATATAACTCCTAATAATCTAGGAAAAGATTCAGAAACTTATGAACTCTATTAGAGAAGCCTTTCTAGGACTTACCTTTAGGATATAAAGCTGCTACTTCCTCCCACAATTAATTTTGTCTAGATCTTCAAGCACAACTATTCCCTCAAATGACTAAAAGAAGCTGAAAGATACAGTATCATCTGTAAAATCCATTGATCAAACAGTAAACATTTTAGGAAAAAATCTTACCTGAATAGGAGAGTGTACTGTTATGATCTTGCTCCCTTCAATGGTATCAATTTGACAGACAATAGATCTTACAACACCTGAGTCATTATGTCTTACTCTGTAAAGACTTCGGCCCACTTTTGTCAGTGGGATCTTCTCAGTAGTGGAGTGATTCTGAGGAGCTAGAAATTAAAGAGAAGACACTAACTCATAAGGAGTGAAACGATCTATATGGAGGGCTGGTTTGCACATAATGACAGTGTTTGGATGATAGTAGGAGCAAAAGAAACCACCATGGCTTCTTCACTTGTCCCCACAATGGCAATTTGAGTAATTACTCATGATACAGTGCAGGCTGCCATGTTGTCCTGCATGGGGTAGTTTCTTACCTACACCACAACCCCTACTGTAAGACTTGGGGGTGGAAGAAGAAGCTATGATGGCTTCTTTCACCCCTCTGATAGTCTGAACCTGGTCAATGGCAACTCACAATTAACAAGCTAGGGATGACCTGTGGTTGTTTGCCATGACGTGCACACCAGGAACTCTGGATTGTATCTTCCCCAAAAAGCCAGAGAAAGAACCCATGGTTTGTTCTTGGGTTATTTTTCAGGCTTATCAGGAGAGAGACAAGACAAAGTTTCTGGCACATAATGCTAAACAAACATTTTTTAATTTGCTAATGAACAAACCAACACAATATAATCTGTTGACAAAAAATATATCCAAATACTTGAACGTATGGAGACAGATAGTCCAGATAAAACAGTCTAAAATTATGTAAATATGATTTGATTTTTAGTTTAAAAAGTAAATAAAAATAAGCTCTTGGTTATTGTTGCATCACTATACCTATGGCTAAGCAAAACTTTAGAAAACTGCAGAAAAATAAACTTGTCATGCCTACTTACTGAGCCAAATGTAGAATACTTTGCTGCTTAGGGTAGTCATTGCTGTGAACTGGTCTTGCTCACTTTTAGTTCTGATATACTCCATACTTAGACTTTCCCCATCTTCAAGATGAAATGAATTTCCCTCTGGTTCAACATTAAGGACATTGAAGGCCTCACTAGGCAAGACAATGGTTGAAACTCCTAAGGAATTCACAAGTACAAAGGGGGCTTGATCTTTCTTGAAGATTTCTGCAGTTTCAGTAGCTGCTTCTGCAAATGCCTAACCAAGCAAGATGTACGAAATCATTAATTGTGATAATAACTTTTTTCTTAGTGAATCATAAATTAGAGTCTATATATGATTTTCTTCATTTAAGATATCAATCTAAATTAAAGTCTCTCTCACCGTGCCCAGGTTACTCAACATTAGTAGTCCACATTTGGACAATGTAATGTTCAGCTGATCTTGAGAGTAAATAGTTATCACTGTTTTGTACTCTGGCACTTTGTAGTGTTCTTCTTCAGCAACTGATTCAACTAAGGCTTTTTTCGCCTTCTTTTTCATCTTTAAAGAAAAAAAAGGGGGAGGTGGAAAATTAGTATCAGAAGTATAGAGCTATTGTTTGCAACAAGGTATTTAGATGATTTGGAATATTAACACAACTTTTTAAAAGTGATTTTGATGCACCAGTGAATCCTAAAGACTGAAATATAAGCACAAAATAGTGAAAGAATCTCACAATGGGAAAAATGCAATAAATAATATAGTCTGGCTCATGATCTTTGCTTTGACTAATTTATTTACTAGGATAAAGCTCAGCATTACAGTAAGTAAAATGTGTGCGGAACAGAGAGCTACTGAATAGCCCCATAATGGGTGGTATGTTCCTGAGTGCTATATACAAAATATATATTGCACTCATTGAGTTGCAATTGCGCTGGAATAGAGCGAAGGCTTTGCCCTCACTAGTGTTTTCCCAGCTGAAATACTTTACTTTTCCCCATAGGTCTGAATGGCAACTATTCACCTATATCGGCGAAAGGGCACAGTAGTGGACCGCAGTGCAGCGACTAAACTTGTTGCCTGATCCATTCGTTAAAATGACTCCAATAACTGAGAATCAAGCTTGTTCCTAAATACATAACCCCATCCTGTGTTTTGTTCTTAGGCAAGATCTACACTGGTGCTTTATAACGGGTTAGAATGGTATTGACAACTGTTTGGGCTCATGACACATTCCATATACCACTTTCAAACCGCTTCCAAAGTGTTAGATCCTGCTTGATCTGGCCTTAGTTATGCTACAGCATGACAGACTATTGGGAACTGGCTTTTTCTGAGTGATGCACAGAGACCACAAAGAAGAACATACTCCATAGTGCAGGGTATCACAAAACACAGATATTTAACTAAAATGGTTTATCCGTTTCTTCCTCACTCTGACCCCAACACATGAACATTTCAAATGATTGGTAAATCTGATTTGTACACTGAAGGCTATGTGGCACTCACTAGCAAATGGTTATGATAATAGTGACAATTACACTGGTCCTCTCCTCCTCCTCCCACGGGGCAGATAATTCTTAAAATTACTAATGTGAAGGAAAGGATTTTGCTCCTGGTTGGGAAGTTGGCATCATATTGCAATGGCTACGGCAAATTCTCCCTCTCCATCACATGAGCACTCCTCTACAGAATCTGAAATCTGTGATTGGACTATTACTCTGTAGTAGTATCAATTACAGAAGTGCTGAGCACATCGTTTTAAAATTTAAAAAATATTATATTGAACTGTTTTCCTCCAAGTGTTTTGTCGGTTAAGCTTACATTATATAGCGATTAAATGGAAAAAAGGTAATGATACCATAACTTAGGAACATAGGAAACTGCCTTATACTGATTCAGAACACTGGTCCATCAAGCTCCGTATTATCAATATTGACTGGTAGCAGCTCTCCAAAGTTTCAAGCAGGTTTTTTTTCTTCCCTACCTGGAGATGCCCGAGGGCAAACCCAAGACCATCTGCATACGAAGCATGGACACTACCATTAAGCTACAGCCCCTTGTACAAATGTATCCAATGTTTGCTTTTAAAGCAGCGCTGGGCAACACACAGGCTACACATGTTGCCCCTGGCATGGCTTCTGCATCTCCCAACACTGCCAAAATTTGCAGCAGCAAAAAAAAGCCATTTGCCACTGAAGATTGGTGGCAAACAGCTACGGAATGCTGCAATTGCCAAATTTATCTTGTTTTCAAGCTAAATTTGGCAATGGTAGCTTTCCGTAGGAGTTTGCCACCAAATTGTTTTTGCCACCACCAGCATTTGGTGGGGCAGCAGTGGTGGCAGCAAGAGTTTGGCCCACTGGAGGGGGAAATGGCCCCTGGACCTCCCAAAGTTATCCACCCCTGCTTTAAAGCAAAATTTACTTTATGGAGCCTATGCTCAATACCACAAATCAAAGCTACTACTTAGCTAGATAGCCAAAGGGATGCAGTGGCTATAGCATTGGACTAGGACCAAGATGACCCAGGTTCAAATCCCCCTCAACCATGAAGCTCATTGGGTTATCCTGAACCATATTAGGATGACCATTTGAAAAGGAGGACAGGGCTTCTGTATCTTTAACAATTGCTAGAAAATGGAATTTCAGCCGGTGTCATTTATATGCATGCAGCATCTGGTGAAATTCCCTCTTCATCACAACAGTTAAAGCTGCAGGTGCTATACTAGAGTGACCAAATACAAAAGAGGGCAGGGCTCTGCCCACCTTTTCATATGGTCACCCTAACCAATATCCATCTCTCAGTCTAACCTATCATTCTGGGTTTTTGTGAGGATAAAACAGAGGTGGGCAGAAATAATCTTGTATGCCACCTTGAGTACCTTAAAGGAAGGGCTAGACATTTTCAACATCACTCTTTCAAGCCTAGAACACAACTAGCTCTGGGGAAGAGATGAAATTTCTTCAGAAGATGGGCTGGAGCCAGTTTTATATCTGTCTTCAAAGATGGGGACACACTGCTGTACTTTCTATGCTCTCGCCCTGCAGAGGGATATATTTCTACCCAGATACACGAGTTAAGAAATTATTATTCTCAAATTATGAAGACTTTTAGGTATACATTTTGGCAAGGTCATGTATCTAAAACTATAATTTTCATGGTGGAACACGAAGAATATCTATTATACTTCTAAAACTTTACCTTCAATTCTAGAACCCATGGTCTGAATTCATCATTGTTTTCAATTTCCAGTGGTTCCAGTAATGGCTCCCAAACACCAAACGTCTCATTGTAATAATGAACCTAAAATACAAAACACAATTAAAATGATATCCTTTGGATGATGTAATGAAAATTAAAAGCAATAGAAATATTACTGTTACACAAAGAAGTCCATCACCCTTACTATAATCTTAACCTAACAGACTGGAAAGAGAACCTATAAAGAAATGATAAAGAAAATGAGTGGGCCTCCTATGGAATAACTTATTTGGCTTTAATGCCATTATCAGGTTAAAATATCCTGATAATAAGTTCATTCTAAAAACATTCAACTCTGGTCATGCCTATTGATATTTCCAAATGAAATCCCATCTGTGAAAGTTGGTGTGTATATTCAGTATACCATTCAACATGTCAGGTACTCAAGGTGGCATACTGCACTGCAGTATCATATTTGTGCACTAAGACATCACAATAAAACATGATATGTACATTAAGATATGCCTCAGTGAAGACTGAACATATTGCTTGCTATACCGGAGCCCATTTACTGCGGGGAAGGGAAGATATGTGATATTTACAGATAGGCCTATTGAACTTTATATAAATTATCCAGTAGCCATCTGATGGCAATGAAATACTAGATAATTAATGTGACAGATGGCTAAAGACCTGAATGTAAAAGGAACTGAGCAAAAAGGAGAGCTATGCCCTAAGCGAAAGGCAAGGACAAACTGCCTTGATGGTGGGAAGAGTTTAACATTGCAGGATGTCCTCTAACGCAAAACTGGAAGGCCACAGCTAGACCAGGCCTACGTCCCGAGATCGTCCCGGGATCATCCCTGTGCATCCAAATAACACACAGGGGATCCCAGGAGCAGGCAGGGACGACCCCTCCATTTGCCTGGGATAATCCTTAGGTCTAGCTAAGGCCGAAACGTTCAGCCAGCTGGTGGCAATAGAATAGGTTACTGAAGTTGAAATGTTGAGGAAAGCTACACTCTTATTTCCAAAGTTGTTAGGCAACAATTACACCCAACATGAAAATACCATTTCAACCAGCTTCCATGCAGTGACCACAATTTATGAAACAACTTTAAATGTTTATACTATTCCTCCACAGTAACAGAACAAAACTCTAATCTACTTACCTCTAGTTCAAGGCGAGAAGAGAGATTGAGCAGACTACTCCAGTTTTTAACTTCTCCAGAAAATGAAGACTTTGCTAAAAGCATTGGCACTGTTTTGTGCCCAACCCCAGCTTCAACAGTTATAATAACAGTTTCAATTCTCATTTGCAGTGTCTCTCCTGTAGGAACCAACTCAGTTACAGAAGCAGGATCTTTATTTTCATTCGACTCTTCAAGAAACCACATATTCAGATTTTTAACATTCTTCTTATCCCAAAGGTCTGGAGATACTGGGCTAATGTCTTTTTCGGCTGTCTCTTGAGTTGGGAAAAGTGCTGATGTTATGGTTAAGACTGTATTTATGATAATAGGTGACACCTGAATTAAAAAAGAAGTTTACCTTCAGTAAGTGGTGACATCAGAGCTTTAAAATAAAGATTACTTGCAACTGAAAATTATGTATCTCTAATGAATTAGTAAATAAAGAAATCATTGCATATTAGATAAAATGAAATAGAAGTATTGCTTGAACTAGGCGTTTATCTTATTTCCAAACACAATTAACCAGCCAGAGAGCTTCAGCTATTGGGCGGTATAAAAATGAAATAAATAAATAAGTGCTGTTTTTGAGATGTTTGCTAGAGCCCTGCTTTCAGTACTTTCGTCTTCAGAGTGTGCAATTGGTTGCATGAGAATAGGTGTGTGTGACAATGGGTAAAAGCCCTCTTGATGTAGTCACTAGAGTGCATCAGGAGGCACAAAGAAGCCAATTTACCAGGTGATTCCTTAATATTAGGAAGACTATTATAAATTGTAAAAAGACTATTGACAATTGTAAAAAATATAGTACCATGCTTCAAATAGGCCCATAAAACTAAAAATACCACATGTATTCCTTAAACTAACAAAGACACACAAACGTTTAATCTACCTTAATTGTTATGGACTTAATTGACAGATCAGCTTTCTGAGGATCGTCACCTGACTGCATCATATCAAAGACGAGGTCACAGGGCTGCAATATCTAGATACAAATCACAATCAATTGAATATAAATATGAATCTGCTTATTAAATCTGTTAAACATACATAAAGGGTTAAATTCAGACTAAGGTCATAGCTAGACGGGGCGATATCCCGGTGTTCGCCCCGGGATCGTCCCTGTGCGTCCAAATGATGCACAGGGCATCCCGGGAGCAGGGAGGGATGATCCCTCCCTTGACCCGGGATATCACCCTACAGTTCTAGCCTGCTTTTTCCGCGGTCTCGGGCTGACCCTGAGACCACGGAACGTGTGGTCACGTGTCGTGGTTTGTCCTGGCTCCTTGTGAGTAACTGCAAGGAGCCAGAAGCCGGGCTCAGGAGCTCTGTGCTCATCAGGGGTGGAGTGGAGAGAGCGGGGAAATTAATTTCTTTTAAAAAAACCGCACACCTCACCTTCTGCACAAGAGTGCTAATGCGCTCCTTCTTCTTTAAAAAACAAAACAAAAATGGCAGGCACGATGTTGCGCGCCGTATGTAAACCAGGGCTACGATCTCACGATCATAAAATCGTGAGATTGCTTCCCTACGACCCCCCCCCTTGTCTAGCGGAGGCCTTAGTCATACCTACTTCATCATAACTATCTTCTGCCCCACTGAAATGGGACCAAAGTTAGTTATAATTTAAATAATCTACTCTAGATTACTTAGTGCCTTAAACTACCTTATCGTTGTTGGAATACTAAATCACTAAATCTGGATCCAGTCCCACTGATTTCATTTGCACTTGAATGGCAATGTGCAGGAGTACATTTCCATCTTAGATATCTTACCGTAGTAATATTGCCTTTTCTCCTATCTGGAAGAAATGGGCAGGCTTTCACTTTTATATCTTTAACAGCAGCAGTCATTTTATACATTTCTGGACCATTTTTCATGGAGACTTCACATTGTGCTGTAGCCACCAGTGCAGGAGCATCATCTCTCGTTAAATCAGCCACAAACACAATCTCAGGATTTTTAACGACAACGTTTATTTCCATTGTGGATGCCGGTTGTACAGGAACTAAAAATGCAGTATTTATAGTCATTAAAAATTTTATACACAATTAATCCCATTTTACTGTACAATTATTAATGGCGCCCACAAATGGGTCCCCAACGTGATACCTGTGGGACCTTATAATTAAAAAAAAAAAAAAAAACGTTTTCCCCCCATTTTTAAAATGGATTTGTATGAAATGCATACAACAATCTAGCAATTATACATGGATTTCAATAAAAGTGGACCAAATATCCAAATAAGTAACCATTTGAAGGTGGTATCTGTATTCCACTCATTTAACTGTTGAAATTATTGTAACCCATTGCATTATAGGAGTTGAGCGTTTATCCTTCCAGTATTGTTATATTACTCTTTCAGCTGTCAAAAGGGTGCAGAAAAGAAAATCCATTTATGCTGACCATTTATTAATTCCCATGAAGGAGGTAAATAATGTAAAAGAGTGTGTAATTAAAGACTGCTCCAGTACAAAATTTATCTATGTAATAATCTCCTCCCACAAAAAAACAATTACTGGGCATTGCGAAAACATGTTTAAAACAATAATTGCTGCATTGCACCACCATCAATTAGCCTAATTTACAATCCCTTATTAGACTTTGCGGTGGCCAATAGATATAAAAGAAAAGTTTTGCTGAATAGACACAGCCTAAGATCCATTGATGTGACAGGTATATGCCAAAGCAGCAATTCACTGATTAGGAAGTTTGTCGTGGTGTGAACAGTATGGTCTCAAATTCCCAAATGTGTCCTACAGGTCCAAAAGGTTGGAGACATCTGACCGATGGTGAAGCTTTTCCTTATGTAATTATTGCCTTAAGAGGCAATAATTTTGCCCTTAGAGTTGTGTCATGCTGCTCACAGCATGGGCTCTTTTAGGTTAATTATGTTTTATTGTTCTCTACTTGATTATTTTAATTATGTATTGCTTTAGAAGCTTTTAGTTGCTAAAAGGTGTTACAAGTGTGGGAATTATGATTGTCACTAGATTTTAAAATCTTTAGTTCATTAATTGTATGTGTTTTAATCAATTTTAATATAAATACATGTGAATAAAGGGGTAAGGTATCATGTAACAGTACTTCACTGAAGTTAACATATATCTAAATTATATCTTCAAACCGCAAGTTGAAAGAGGAATCATAAAAGGTGCTGTATGCAGACAGACAGCAGAGGCCTTAGCTAGACCTAAGGTTTATCCCAGGCAAATGGAGGGGTCGTCCCTGCCTGCTCCAGGGATCACCTGTGTGTCATTTAGATGCACAGGGATGACCCCAGGATGATCCCGGGATATAGGCCTGGTCTAGCCATGGCCCCAGACTACAACCATACAATGAAGTTAGAGTTATTCACTCTGCTTCTACAATTTATTGGTCCCAGCTACTGACCTTGTTCCCTTACAGGTAAAGTTTGCTTGAAGTTTCTCTCTGCAGCTGCACTTTCAGCAGTAGCTTTAAGAAATACATCTGCAACAGTAAGCAGAAACTCTATGCTAGCACAGAGATATGTCTCCTGAACAACTGTGTCAAGAACAGTGGCGCCATCTCTCCCCTGCTTATAACTTATATCCATCATCACTTTCTTTTCGGATCCATGTTTCATTTCTATCATTCTGAAAGACAAGTTAGTAGAATAATGTAATTTGAAAACCATTACTTGCCTAATAGTGACTTTTAAAGACTATTTGCTTATAATCTTCAACATCTTTATTCTTAGCTATCAAATTGCAGTAAAATAATATGACTTTGTTTATCAAACTTACTCCTCTGCTGTCAACAGACCAACCATTCTATAAATCAGAGATGGGCAAGATGTAGCAGCAAAAAGAAAAAGGAAAAAGGGGTTCCTACACATAAAAATCATGCTTTTAGCACTACAAAGCACTAAGAGTCAAATTTAGCTTGAAAACAAGCTAAATTTAACCCTTTCAGCGATAAAGCAACACAGAGCAATTTGTCACCAAATTTCAGAAGCAAACTACACATTTTTGAGGGACACCCCCCCCACAGACTATGCCCCACATGGGATAGTCCAGACCTCCTGCAGTAGCCCACCCCTGCAACAAAGATTTCAAGTAACCACTTCTAAAAATGTACTGTTTCCTATCCCTCTTAGTCCCCCCCCCTTTCACACTTCCTCTTGACATTTCCTTTAATAATTCCAAACCTCTCACATTTACTGGTAAAGAAAATAAACAGTTTTAAACATTTGGCCAGGATCCAAAGAGCTTCATTAGGCATGCTCAAGAAGTTGGGTGGGCCCCATGGAATTTCTGTCTCTTTTCATTTGTACAGTAGATCTCCATATATGAATACAAATGAAATTCTCAATAGTTTGAGAAAGACAGGTCAGGTCCCTTGGGTATGCATAATTACGCAATTCTGTGTATCCAATTCAGAGAAGTTGGGGATACATGTTTTAGTAATCTACAGGATCAACTACTGGAACAAATTTACACAGAACTGCCATTAAATATTGTTCAAAGCAAACTGCCACAGTCGGGCTTTCTTCAGGGCCAGGTAGTTCAGAAAGACAGATTATTTAACCTGTATCTGATGTTGTGGTGTGATGCCAGGAGGAACACAGCACCCTCCTGCTCACATGGGTTCCTAGAAGGATGACACAAGCTCATATAACCGCATATATGAAACACCACGGTGCAAATGAGGTTGGGCTGTCTGTCTACACAGATGCTCACGAAGTCTGTCAATTACTGTCTTTCTTCTTCTGTGCAGTCATACATTTGATGATGTGTGCCAGCCCTTGCACAAGCTGTCACACTAGAGAGATATGCGTCAAAGGAAGAATTGCCCAGTTCGCTACTGAATGCTGAGATGGTCACAAGATGGACTTTAACTGAAGGGGTAGCAAGGCCAGTGGATTTCAGATGAGTTGCATATAGAAGAACAATGTGAAGTGAAGCTGAGAAGTATACAACAAGAAACCTTTCAATTTAGCTAATTCTTTTAAGTAGAGGGCTTCTGTGACTTGAACAGGATAGTGAGATGGTTGCCCAAAACACATGACAAGACTGGATCCTCCATACTGGCAGCTACAGAGAGAAGAGAGTATGATGGAGAACTTGACCATGTGACTGTGAGAGTGGGTGTCAAAGAACAGGCAGGTTCTTCAAAGATCAGCTGAAGACAGCTGAAGAAGGGCCAGAAATCTGATTTGGGAAGGACATCAAAGGACAATGAGGATAACTCTAAGAAAGATAGTCAGATTTTGTACATAGCTCTCGGTATCAAAACAACAGGAGAGAAGAGGAAAAACAGACTCTGTCTGTGTGCCCTACTCTGCTGCTGAACATAGCTATGACAAAGGGAAATTAAGTCAAGGGAAATTAAGTGTAGATACTTGCTGCTCAGACTCCACTCATAAACTATCACTGCTAAGCTAAACAAGTCCACCAATTTATTGGTGAGCCTTCCACAAGTATAACTGTTGGGGTGATGTTATGAGAAATGCACCATTCCCAGTGGGCATGCGAGAATGCCTAAACTCCTGGAACCCATTCCTCCTCACTGACTGATGTAGTAAATTACAACAGAGAATACAATTCCAATCTGTACTATCAGCAAGAAATCTCCGGAAGAAAGGATATCAGAGCCTTGCAGATGGGTAAGAGTCCTAGAACACTAATGTGGAGCAAGTGCTCTCTTTGATTCATGTGCCACTGACCCTCAGCCTGTAATACTGCATGGCCCAGCCATAACTGGAAGCATCATTAGTGTCCGTGACAGAGGGATCCATCAGATTCATGCCACCATTCTATACTTTTTTAAATCCACTTCGGTACTGTGCCAGGTCTGGTACATTTATTACAAAATCAGTGGTGGGCATTCACATTATAGAAACAATAGATTAAGAGAATAAAAACAATGAAGGAAACAACCAGAAGTATTCAGATGGCACCAATTAGTAAAGATGTAGCAACTTATCTAATATTGCTGTTACTGGATTATTTACTGGCAATTATATTGACAGGAAACTGAATTATCAATGAATGATACTGAAATTTTATTAAATATATAAAATTAAATTAAATAATATTAGTGAAAAAGTCATATTACCTCACTGTGGAATCTGAAAGTTTCTGGAAGAGAGAGTGAGGAAAGAGGGACAAAAGAAAGGACCATGTACGACAAATAAAGGGGACTGGGAAGGATGAAAAGGAGAAATATATATATATATTCAAGTATATTATAATAATTACAATACAAAAAAAGTTATGAATACACATAAAGAACATAAGATGAGCCATACTGGATTAGACCAAACACCTATCCAATTCAGTATTCTATTTGCACGGTGGCCAACCAGATCACCATAGAAAACCCACAAGCAGGACCTGAGTGCAATCGCACCCTCCCTAGCGTTCCCTAGCAAATGGCAAAGACCTGAGTTAATATATAACTATCATAACTAGAAACTGTTGATAACCTCATCCTCCATGAATTATTTGTTTAATCTACTGTTACAGTTGTCCAAATTGGTGGCCATAACTACATTTTGTGGCAACAAATTCCATACTTTAACTATGCGCTATGGGAAGAAGTTCTTCTTTTTATTTGTCCTGAATCTTCTACCATTCAGCTTCATGGAATTACCCCACGCTCTAGTATTATGAAAGAACAAATAAAGCTCCTTTACACATGTTTTAGATCACATTCAATATTCACAATCAGACTTGATAGAACTGACAGTAGCACTTGACCCAAAATTCTACTTGACCCAAAATTCACTGTTCTGTTTTTAAAAGAAATAACCACCTTGGTGTAGCATTCTGGACTGTCTGTCGTTTATCATCTAAAGTGCAGTTTGTTAACCGGACTGAGGCATTCATTGATCCATCTGACAACATTTTGACAGCTGTCGATATTAACAACAATTTAAATTCTGCAAGTTTCAGACGACCATCTCGTTCATCCTGAGCTTGAAGCTGCTTTGAAAAGAAAAGACACAGTTTAAATTAGTCAGAATTAAATAAGTACAATGTTTTTGCAATGTGCACATTCTATCACTATGATCAGATTCTGAGCTTGATTAGAAAGTCATTTATTTATTTATTTATTACATTTATATACCACCCCACAGCCGAAGCTCTTTAGGAGGTTTACAAGATTCTAAAGAATCTTGAAAGAAGGGAGCTCATTCATTAGTGCTGTTCTGCAAACCTGTGCAAGCACTAGTAGAAAATTTTTTACAACAAAATATTTGGAGCTGCATCACAGCGTACCCCCAATTATATATTTTTATATAAGGTGCATATTGGTCTCCAATGGAAAACAAGCCTTAATGGCTGAAGCAGGACAAGTTACTTACCTGTAATTATAGTTCTTTGAGTGGTCATCTATACAATCACACATATAGGTTCTGTGCCAGCCCAGAGCCTTTAGCCCCTCCTGCCCCCCCTCCTGCACATGACCGAAGGGTGGTACTCCCACCTTTCCCCATAGTTTCTCCAAGGGTACCATAAACAAAGGAACTGGTACAAGCAAATGGACACCTGTAGTGGGGCCGGTGGGAGGGTTGTATGATTGCACAGACAACTACTCAAAGAACTACAGTTACAGGCAAGCAACCTGTCCTTCTTCTTCATGGTCTCTGTGCATCACATATGGGTCATGGAACCCCTCAGTAGAGTCCAATAATGCTTTAGCTTCAAAGGACAGGTGAAACTGTTCCTATTTAGCCAGACCTTTGGCCGCCTTGAGGCCCAGTATTGGGTAAAAGGCAGGATACAAATAATAATAATAATAATAATAATAATAATAATAATAATAATAATGATGGTTGGATCATTTTATTGTTTCACAAAGATTCTGGAGATCTAATTTACTCACTTATTTAGAATAGCTGGCCTTTTGGATCAAATTGTATGTATTAGTTTTCAGTTTATCTCCATTTTTAAGTGATGCATTTCAGAATGCTTTGTTAACTGCCTCAAACCTGTTGACACAATTGCCCACAAACATCCTCTCCCAGGATGCAGAGCCTAAATGACTTGGTTTTCTGAGGAGCTGAAGGAAATAAAAGACTAGATGACCCGAGTAAAGGTGGAGAAAAACTTAGGTTAGAGTCCTATTCTGTGGCAGCAAAGTTTTCCTTTTCTGCCTCTATTGTGTCAGCACAGTAGAGACAGTGGTTAAAGGGCTCCTACATTCTGCCCCCAAATGTGTTGAAAAGGAATAATCTGAATTGCTATGACTTTGCTGACAAAACCACTCAGATTCACTGACTTGGACTTTACATGGTGAATAAAGATTCTGATAAGATAAATAAGGTAGCTACTTGTCCAATTTTGATAGCTAGATTTTAGTTTGTTCAGCTTGAGGAGGTGGACAAATTGTGTGGAGGATTTAAGCCAACCAATGTTCCTGAGACCCATATCTGTCTTAGCTTATAACATCTGCCAGAGGGGTGGGGGTGGCCAATTGGGTGGTGAAAATTGTTTATGCCTCCCAGAAAGAGGGCCATATTCTGGCTTCTCTAAAGGAGGCCATGGTAAAGTCTCTAGTAAAGAAGCATTCACTGGCTCCTATGAACCTTAATAATTATTGGCCAGCTTCAAATCTTCCTTTTTAAAGTGAGATCTTAGCCTGTTTTTGAACCTTGTATTGTGAAAATGGATCTTTAAGTGCTTTGTACCTCTAATGCAGTCCTTAGTGTTAAGACTCTATGATTGTTTTTGGACTGTTCCTGAACTTGAGCCATGGATTGTTAACAGATTTGTAACTCCTAAAGATTAATTGCCGTGACTTCTAACGTGTCATCTGATTTGCCTTTGAATACAACTAAGTCACTGAATCGATGTCTCTGTTCATCCTGTCCTAAGGTGAGGAAGTTAGGCCCTTTTTGGACAGTCTTGGAGCAGGTAGTGGCCCCACTACTCCAAGGCCACAGCTAGACCTAAGGTTTATCCTGGGATCATCCAGGGTTCGCCCCTGCCTGAGCACTGGATCCCCTGTGTGTCACCTAGATGAACAGGTTTGACCCCTGGATGATCCAGGGATAAACCTTAGGTCTAGCTACGGCCCAAGTTCTGATTATCTGGATCCTTTTCAATTTGGGTTCAGACCTGGTTTGGGGATGGAAATAGCCCTGGCTGATGACCTAAATCGGGAATGAGACAGGGGAAGTGTATCCCCATTGGTTCTGCTGGACCTCTCGGTGGTATTTGATATATTGATCATGGAATCTTTCTATGACACTTGGCTGATATGAGATTTGGAGGCACTGTGTTGTGGTAGTTCCAGTCTTAACTGGCTGAGAGTTCCCAGAAGGTGTTCCTCATTCCTGTGGTCATTGGCCTATGGGTTTCTGCCCCCTGCTTTTTAACATATACATGAAGCCAATGGGAGAGGTCATCTGGAGTTTTACAGCTCATCACTATGTTGATGATACCCAGCTCTATCTATATATTAAAATATGTTTTACATTTTTGTATTTTTATGTTAATCTTTGTATTTTTGATTGTACATCACCTTGAGCACACACACAAAATATACGTACTGCAAATGCTCAGTAATTATTACATTCTTAAGTAACTGCACAGAATGGACATGGTCATCCAAACTAACAGTGATGGGTGCAATAGACACAGATTAGTCAGAAAACAGCTTATACTGGGTTGGTTCAGACAATCACAGAGGGAGAAGAAGCCATCGTGGCTTCTCCCTCCACCTCTATGTGCACAACTGCCATTTGCATTATTCCTCACACTGCAGCCCAGATTGGCATGTTGTCTGAATCTCATGAGCAGCGTGGCAGGGAGAGGGCCTTTGTATCCACCCGATAACCTCTACTGTACATTGTGGGCTGAAGAATGGGTATGATGCCTTCCCTGCCATGCAGCACGGGTTCAGACAACATGCCAATCTGCGCTGCAGTTCAGGTAATAATGCAAATGGTGGTCATGTCTGCAGCAAGTGCGGGGGCGGGGAGCAGCCACAATGGCTTCTTCCCCCACTGCGATCGACTGAACTGTGTGACTTTCTCATAAAAATGCTAATAGAATTTAGCTCCTTCAAAAACCAAAAAAGAACAGAACATCTTTTTTCATAATAGGTACAAGCACTTGTTCAGGTAGATGAACAGTGGAATAAAAATCTAGTTCTCCACTGGTAAGCACCTAGTCACCACTTAAGCACAGAGTCCTTGACAGAACTTTCCCCCCAGGGCTAACTAGGTTTGAATAAATAGAAGTCTCCTTTCTTGTCTGATTAGTCACACTGTAATACTGAGGAATAATAGTAAGCTTGCCCAAAAAATCCAGATAAATAAATGTATTGCGTTTATTTTATAGAAAATGATGTATTTTCCTTACCTGGTTGGAATTTGGACTGTACAACACTAGGGTCAGGGAATCAAACTGGAAGTCCAATTTTAGTGTTGTTTTAACCTTAGCAGACGAATGCATTTCCACCACAGCAGATGTCACCACTGTTATTCCAGCTTTAACAGTTAGAGGAATTAATATTATAAGGCATTATTATAAGAAAAAAGGCTATACATGTTTCATGCATTATTTTAACCAAAGCAAGTAGCTTGCCACACCCAAAGTTGTGAAGTCTGTGAGACATAAGTACATGTGGGAATTTAGGCAACTTTTTTAAAAAAAATATAGGCTTATAAATGTTTGGATTAATCTATAGAGCTAAAGTACAGCTCTTGAGGTTATTTTCCTACATTAAACAGAATGATCAGATCATTAAAAAGGAAGGTAATAATGAATTTCAAAAATGCTGCTCAAGACAAACAGGAGTAAGTTTCTTTGTACTATAAATATAATACAATCTGTCCATATATAGCAAAACAGTCGTAGCTGTCGACATATTTACAGGATCTTGTATTCTACAAAAAAAGAGACTATAATCATTTATATAGAAAAACTACGTAGAACAAGACCCAGCAGTGCATATACATTATATTCTACCTAAGATAGTAATTTAAATGTATTTTCCTCACACAAACATCCTAATTTCACATGAAATGTTCATATATAATAAATTAATAGTTTATATAGCTATTAATTTGAGGGTTTTTTCTAGTGGAAAGATATAATTGGACTTTAGTTTAAGATGACAAAACACATACCTCCAGAATATTGGGAAACACTTGCAGCTCCACTATGGATGCTTAGAACATCTTTTTTTTCTGGTACGGGTGCTGGAGGGCCAGAATTATCTCCTAAATTTTCATTCAGGGTCCTCAAGATAGTAGTTATGTCATCCTGACTAAGAATCAGCTTTGAAAAGAAGTTAATAATAACAACAATATTATTTGAGTTTGAGTGTGTATGGCAGAATCGAACACTACAGGTCCACTGGATGGCATAATCTCTTATTGTAAAACTTATTATCACTTTAGTTCCTGGATACTTTTAAAAATAGCTTCTCAGGATAGCCAAGCAGACAGGTTGTATGTTTATTTTCTTTTTTAATATATCTTCTGTTTCCTCCCTTACCTTATGTTTAGTTAATCTGCAATTAAACATGTTGGTTCTTAATCTGGCTTTTTGTGTGTGTTTCTGACCAAGACCTAAGAGATGGAATTACTCTCCCTATAGTGTAAGTACTTGGAAATGTTACCCAGGGTTTAGATCGAGATCTGGAGGAGAGGGGTAGGATATTGTGTGAACGTGACCCAGGATAGGAAAAGATGGATTGAAATATCATGATTCTTTATTTTGAGTCATATAAATGTGAAGTTTGGAAGACTTGATCATTTTTGCTTATGCCCCATATAGGAAAAGCTTATTTAAAGTGATTATTTTGGTGTTCTTTGGGTTAGATCCAAACATTCTGTCCAATAAACAGATGGAGGGAATTCTTCCATTCACATAAGAAAGCTTTGAATCCAACCAGCCTCCTAGGACACTCTATAACTGTCTTTATAACTGGCCATTCTTGAGCAAATGAACTTCAAAGGATGACTACAACATGAAACTGCTTGAATTACAGTTAATCAAGAGGTTCAATTCTATCTCCTGTGACTTAAATTGGGATAAAGATTTTTTTAAAAAAATTACACTACTTATATTAGTTTAACCATGCTAGGACATCCATGCCAACACCAACAACTCTTTTGTGGATAGCTACTCTTAAAAGTGTCACACTCTGTACTTTCTGCATTTCATTGCACCTGATCTCACTGTTTACTTCTTTCCCCTCCCCACAACCTTGTGTAGATGTTCCTCAGGATAACACTTCATATATCTGATGGAGTGGACTTTGATCCACAAAAGCTTATGCCAAAATAGATGTGTGAGTTTTTAAGGTGCCATGAGACTCTGGTGCTTTCATGAATTATATCAAGGGTGGGAAACTCTTTCAGCCCAAGGGCCAAATTCAATTTTGGAGAAGCTGCATTCCAATGGTGGGAGGAGCCAAAGGAAAAAGGGTGTGGATAAAAATACAAATCAAAATGCTTAGTGCTCTTACTGCCAGTAACTAAGCATTAAGAGAAGCATTGCAACCTTTTAGAATGGGGGGCAGGAGGGGGGAATGCCGAGAAACTGTCAAACTACCAGGGGTTGTAGGAAAGGGATGAGGCCAGAGAAGGGGGCGTAGCCATCTGTGAAACCTTGGAGGGTTATATTGGGATCCCAGGAGGCTATTTTTGAGATCCTAGGAGGCATATTTGGTCCTTGTGACTGAAGTTTCCCACCACTGAATTGCTGATAAGTCGTGAGATGTGAGAAGCAAGGGGTTATTTGAAAGACAAGGACAAAATGTATTTTGTTCCTTTTCTTGACAGTAATTGCAGCAACTATGTTAAAGTACCTGCACATTTTGACTACCTACGTTCAAGTACCATGCAGAATTAAGTTCAAAATTTCGAAAACACTTTCTAAATCGAGAACTTACATTCATTGGTTTCAGACGTCCAGATATTTTAATGTCAGGAATTTCATGGTACCAGAGAGCAGCCAAGTTGCGTTCAACAGTAACTTCAAGATTCAATGGCTGCAATAGCTGTACTTCATTTTGTAGTAAGCCATTCACGCTACTTGATCTGTAAATCAAAATGGAAAATATTTATAATCCAATCATAGCTCACAAGAGTGCAGTTACAATGGATGTAAGCGGGCTCACAATTGCATCTTTAATAAAATGCAACATTAAGAAGGAAATATTTTGTACCTGTAGATACTGTATAGAGAGTAATATATTCTATGACCTGTTTTCACACATCAGATACAATTCATGGGTTGTTTAACCCAGTAATTGTGAAGATGAGAGGAGCATGTGAGCCATGTGCTTGTTGTTTCTGTTTATAATTTACAACCCAGGAACAACCCATTCCTTGGTTGTTTCATGACGTCTAAACCCAGAACTCTAGATTGTTTATGGGTTAAACAAACCAGAGTTAACCCAACAATTGCATGGAGAAGAAGGAAAAAAGACAGCTCAGGAACCAGTTCTTAAATATACAGTTTTTATCACAAACAGCTGGGATGTTCAGTTTGCCTGATGTAATAGCTGCCAGCTAGGTCACAGTTGAGACGAGCCAAAGGCAGCCTGTCTCTCAGCAAAGACAATGAAATAGCCTTACTTCTCTCCTCTCCCTATGCTCTTCAGCCTGATGGAATGACTGGTGAAAATAAAACAGAGACCCTCAGACACATCTAATTTATGCCAAATCTGCTCCTGTGTATGGGGTGGTTTAAGACAGAACTCTGGTAAGAAAAATATTGTGCCCTGTGGAACATGGAATTAACTTTGAGTTTGGCTTAACGACCACCTTATATGTATGGAAAATGCATAGTTGTGCTCTGAGAGAGCTCCTAGCTCCAAGACATATCTAGCTGGCATGATGGCCACAAGGAACGCTGTTTAAAAAAACAAATGGCCATGGGTTCAAAAGGAAAACCTGTAAGAGCTGTTAGTACCCAAATTAGGTAGCAAATCTATGGATTTCTAGGGAGTAAAGTAGTGCCACCTCCTTGTAGTGATGGTGTGGAGACACTTCCTTTCACAACACAGAATACTATTCAGAGCTGCTACTTGATATTTAATGGTAACCATGACAAGCAAGTTAACGAGAAAACCCTCACTCAGACCACTTTCCTCCTTCCTATTCGAGCAAATTGTTAGGACTGAATCCCAATATATGTGTTGGGCTGACAAAATGTTTAGACTGGCCCACGATTGTCATGGCAGTCATGATGTCCTGAGCCACTCCAGGCAAAGTCAGCTTACCATGAACATTGAGGTCCCCCAAATCACAAAAATAATTTTTGTGAACCGCCCAGAGAGCTTTGGCTATTGGGCGGTATAAAAATGTAATAAATAAATAAATAAATAAATAAATCTGTCCTGCGAATCCAACATGAGAGAATTTTATCTTTTAAAGTGCAACATAAATTACCAAAAGCTAACTTTTTTGTTTGGTTTATATACATAATATGGTATATACTGGCAGCAATTGCAAAGAACCTTTTCAACAATGTTGTTCATTCTAACAACTAAATTTAGGTAAATTACCTACAAAAACATCTTTAAATTACCTGTACAACTTTAGTTCACTCAGTGTGACATGCATATTGTCAAGAACAGGTGGGATGTTATATCGAAGCTTAGTTTTAACAAGCAAAAATTCATTCTTTACAGTGATCAAACCAAAATCAGCAACCAGAACATCAGTAGATATTGCTGACTGTGGGATTATGACAACAGGTGCTTTAATATTAATGTCCAATGCCATTCGAGAACTTTGCTGAGCCAATTCCTTTACACCAGTAGCTGCTTTCTCAGCAGCCTGAACCGTAGCTTCAGTAATTGCTTCCTTCGCTGTCTGAAAATTGTTTACAAATGCCTGGAAAAATGGTAAAGAGTACTTCAGTAACAAATGATGAGGACAAACAATCACAGGAATATCTCATTAACATATCAGTGTTAAATGTTAATTCGTTATGTATTCCAAATCAATGCGTTTTCATTCTCTGTTTCTGTCTCACATATATACACTTGAATAAGGAAAAGGGGCTGCAATGTTTAATTTATTAAACTGATTTTAAAAAGTTTAAATCGACTAAAAAGATACCCATGATTAAGTCCATTTTTTAAAATGACTCATTATGATACATCTATGCATCATGAAAGCAGTATGCTTCATGCTTCTGATCTAAATTTAACAATATAAAATGAAATCAACACAGTGACGAAATTTTAGTTGTTTAATATATTAATCAGTGGCAGCTCTGGATGGAAAAATACTTGTGAGTATAGAGCAAATCTGTGTCTCTAGACAACCACTTTAACTGTAAAGGAAAATAAAGTACAAGCATGACAAAAAAAAGGTATTTGAAGCAGTGACAGTGCAAGATGGTGAACCACTGTATGATAAAGGACGGGATACAAATGTTTTAAATAACTAAATAAATAAATATCTTTCATAATTTATGAAAGGAACTAGAGTGCTTATTTGCTTTCTTCTGTAAAACGTTCTCCTTGATCCCAAATAGCAGTAACATCATATTTAATAATGGCTGGAGAAATCCCAGGCACACGGTTCTCCACATTCCTAAGTATCTGATGCTAGAATTGTGGAGGTGGATCCAGAATCGTTCCACCAGCAGAAGAATACCATTTGTGGAACGGGACTTCCCTATCCTCTCCTCTTCATTTCACAAAGGCATATACATCTCAAGCATGATTTTGAAATCTCTACTCTAGTTTGCATAATTCTTTAATTAGCATTAGGATCCAACATAATAAATCTGTTATTTAATAAGGTTCTACAGTTTATTGTTTAGTTTTAAGAATATGGGTTGTAAAAACAAATGTGGTAATTCTAATGGAAAGCTCTCCCTGATCTCCCAACATAGAATAAACAGGAATCAGTTTTTCTTCAACAAAACTATCTATGTACTTGCTACATTTTCTAAAACAAAGAGGAAAGTGTTTCAACTTACCAAAATAGCAGAAACAAATTTGTTGACAAAAACAATTTGAATGCACCCTACAGTTAAACAAATTTGGCTGTCAACAGCATTCATATTTGTGTAAGAAATATCATCTGTAGCATACATGTATGTCACCATTTTGAAACTGAAGACTTCTTTTCCAGTAATGTAGAGAGCCTTAAAACAGAAAAAATGGTGCTTATTTTTGATAACCATTTTGATAACCAAGGTAATTGTACAGTTTTGTGTATAAAAATAAAGACCATGGGTCGGATCCTTTCTGTTCATGAAAGGGCCGTGGATGCAGATAAGGCTTCCACAACCAGATGTGTTGGGGGAAGGATAATTTGTTCCATTTTGGCCCCTGCAGTCACCTCCCACTTACCCTCCAGACCAGATTTTCAAGCAGCACAATAAGAAGCTGGGGGAGGGTGGGGAGGCGACGAGTGCCCTAGTCCATGGTCCAACCCTATTTCTTTTCTCTCGACAATACAGGGTATAATCTAATGTATATGCTGCATGCATACACTGAAGTTCAAGTTAATGGACCTTTGTTACCTAATATATACCCAGAACCTGCACTGAGCAAGAGGGAATATAAAGCATGATTTAAAGCAACTGCTATTAAATCAGGTCCAGACCAAATATTGAAATTGCAAATACTATGTTTTCTGTAGAGAGCCTAGCAAACAATTGGCATTCCCAGCTAGCAGACATCAACACTTTAAAATGAACATCCATACCTTTTTATATAGTGCTGCCTCATCACAATCCACAATAATTATATTCTTCAACTTAGCTGATATTTCAGTTGTTTCTTTCTTCATCATTACCTGGCTATCAAGACCTAAATATAACAGTATTAATCAATACACCTAACATGACATAATCTTCAAAGTACTTGCTCGACTGCAGGGGTAGGCAATCTTTTTGGACCACCTGTGACATATTTGACAAGTTGAGAAACTATCCTAGGCACCACCATGAAATGGCTGCCATGGGAAGTGTGGCTATACTCACAGGCACACACAATAGAGAAGTAAACTACCTAAAATATTTGAATACAAAGCAGAAGTGGAGGCTGAGCCTCAACAATAAAACAACTTCTTTGAACCCACTGTTTTCATTACCAAGAGAAAAATGGACATTTTCTTACTGTGAATCTCTGTTCTTTGAGCATCAGAGGGCATTCTGCACCTCAGGGGATGGCATTCTCCCAGAGCAAGTATGCAGGGTCTATTTCTAGATCTTTGCCTCTCCAGGGGAAGGAGATGTCCTGCTTCCCAGACTGGATTGAAAAAGCAAGAGTGCCCCTCAGCCCCTACTGTAGGAATCAATTCCAGCCATGATAAACCTTCCACAGATGACCTAACAGTAACATAAATTATAAATGATAATGAAGAGACGGTGAACAACAGTCTGCAAAGATGCACATACCTAATAATAAACTGACATACAACAAGACACCTGAAGACCTTATCTACTTCTTCCACATGTAGGATGCTATCAGAAGCTTCTGACTGAAAAACTTGACTGATCCTGGAAAGGAGAAGTAGGCAGAATGCCCTTCATGACGTTCAGAGAACAGAAATTCACAGTAAGAAAATTTCCATTTTCTCCTAAGCCTCACAGAGGGCATTCCACACCTCAGGCTATACCAGGGCAATACAACCAGGTGGGCTTCCAAGGATCATACCAACCGACACTACAGGGTTATGTAAAAGTTTTGGTCGAAGGCCACTGATTCAGAAGCAAACTTGTTGATATTCTAGTGTTTTGAAAATATATGTACTGAAGTTCATGTGGGTGCTTTGAAAATATCCTCAATGGGAAAATTCCCCTTAAATATGGTGGAGGTAGCCACCCCTCAGAGTGAGTGTGCTGTAATCCCCTCAGGCGGACATCTAACACCAATAAGTATGAATGATGCATTCCCTCAATCACCTGGAGATGCTGGAAGGAGAAATGTTACTTCCCTGAAAACCCACAATCAGAGCCTTCTCCAAAGCCCTGTCCAAATAAAACCTCTTGGCCATGCCACCTCCAATGAAATACTAATGCCTAGTATTTCATTGCACTGAAACCTTGAGAAGAAGAGGGGAATATAAGTATTTTGTGGGCTTCCAAACAGCTCCAGAATTGGACAGCAAAGTATTGATTGTGCAAACAAGAACATGGCTTTCCATGACCTCATGCTGCAATTCCTGCAACACCAGTTTCACTGCCTGAAATTCCAACCAATTTATATTCCTTCAAGCCTCCAAAACCAAACAGGTCCCTTGAGTCATCTTCCCATCCAGATGAGCCACCCATTTAAAGAGACTGGCATCAGTTGTGCCCATGGTCTGATTGGATGTATCCAGACTGACCCTTTCAGAAAGTCTACCGACCGGCATCTACCACTTCAGCTCCTGCTTGACTTGAACTGGTATGGATATCCTCATGTGAATGTGATTGGCAATTTTTTTATTTTTTATTTATTGCATTTTTATACCGCCCAATAGTGTTAGGAAGTGGAACCTTCTGTAACTCCTGGAAATGGAGCCTGGAGAACCATGAGCTTGGCTAGTGTCATGAGGTTTGAGGAATCTGTGGCTACATGGAAGTTGTGAGCTGTTAAAATTTGCTCTGCTGACAGAAACACCTGGAACTGTGAGATATCAAGTACCAGCTCCAACTGCTGCATTTGGAGTAAGGAGAGCTTTGCCATGTTCACCCTGAAACCATGTCCCTTCAGGCTGGAAAGAGTCCTTGGATGTCCATCAGGAATTTCTGTTGGGATGTGGCCTTTATTGGGATGTCACCTAGGTATCGATAAAGAAAAAGACCCTGGATCCGCAAGAATGTGACCAAGGGGTTTACTAGAACCTTCATGAAAACTCAGTTGGCTGAGGTGAATCCAAAGGAAAGTGGTCAATAGTGAATCAGAAGTGGGGATATTTTTTATGTTTCTGCCTGATTGGAATATGAAGCTAGGCTTCTATCAGTGCTAAGAAATTTGGGCAATGAAACACTGCCATTATGGATTTGAGTATTTCCATTTTGAAGTGTTTTGTTCACAGACGTTAGTTTAGCTATTTTAGATGTGTCTGTGATCCAGTGATCTGATGTAGTCTGGAACCAGATATAGTATAGTCCAAGCACCATCCCCCAATGGATACCTGAGTAGTCCTAGCATCATGCTGATGTAATTTTCTTTGTCTCCTTGTTGAATCTATTGGCAGGCAATTGTTGGGTCTTCTATCTGTGGGCTTGAAACCTCTGCTCTACTGGGGTCGTGATCTATTAGGAGGAGTAAAAGGATTCTGATGGCTGCTTGTTATTCCAAAAGGCTTTTTCCTTATCCTTAGTCTCCACAAGAAAAGCTTGTCCCCAACAAGGGCATGACTAACTGGGATGCAGGATCCACATCCCTTTTGAATAAGCATGTTTCTCCTGAGTGTGTTAACAACCACTGTCTACTGCCAAACTGAATGGTGTCCAATTAAGAGTTTGCCAAGAAGGCTGTTGAAAGGGATATCTTCTTGAGTCTGTCTTTGACCTGTTTGGGGATAGGTGAAGCACAGTCAAAAAAGGAATTAGCTGCAGAAGTGCTGAATGCTGAATCCTCAAATGTGATTTCTTGGGCCCTTCTTCCCCATTTGTTGGGATCACTGCAGAAGAAGAAAGGGCCGCCACAGAAGCATCCACTGTGGGCACTTGGAGCACATCCACAACTGCAAGTGATGGAGAATAAAGCTTTCTAGCCAGCCTGTGAGTTGATTTTATTTTTTTTGGACCGGCCCATTCAGATTTCAGTACCTTGTCTAAAGAGAATGGGAAAGGGACACTAAAGGGCTTATCTGGCCCTGAAAGGAAAACCGTACCCACTGAGGTAGAACCCGGGACAGGAGACTCATGTGGCTTGATTTGTACATTTTTTTGTGTTAAGCACCCTGAGTTGTTTCACCAGCAGTGATTGGGAAACATCCTGTGTGAAAAGGTGAGCCTGCTGAGGTAGGGTTTCTACCTCCTCCTCAGACAACTTCCCACATTCTCCTTCTGAAACATTTGACTCCCCAGACTACTCCACTCAGAAATGTGCATTCTCCCTGGATTGTTTGTCTTTTCCTTTACCTCTAGGCTTGCTTTTGTTCTTACACTTGCATTTTTTGGAACAGTGATGGGGAGAATGGGATGTGGCAGAAGCTGAAGAAGACAAAAGGATGAGAGGACAGGGGGTCTGAGGAAAGCCAGGTGGACACTTTGTGTTTCTGTTTGCCCCTCCCTCTAGCCTTAGACTTCTTCTGTTTGCTTAGTGTTTTTCCTTGAGAAAAGAGACTTTGTACGCTCCCACCCACTTTGCTAGGGACCCTATTATTTCATGGGAAACAAGCCCTTTCATCCAGTCTAAAAACTATGGCAGAGCTTTCTGTCCAGGCCATTGCAGGTCTAGGGTAGGGGTTGCCAAGCTACTCACCCTTGCTGCACTCTGGTGTCCTTCTTGAATTGACGCCAAAGCATAGTCAGAGACATCCTGCTCTCCTGCGCTGAAAACTGAGCTCTCAACTCAGGTCTGCACTGGGTAGCAGTCACATCCCCTCCTAGCTCTGTGATGGGGAGTTGGGACGGACGACATCGCTGTGGCAGCTTGTGGCCTGCCTGGATGAGAAGTGCAGCCTCTGGATCCCTTCACCCCAAGGCTGCATCAAGCCTAGTGCCTTCGAAGGAGCAGTTCCCATGGCTAGAAGCCAGTCCCACTGCAGTCAGTGCTCCATGCCCTTCCCACCCTATAGCTGGGGACAGAAAGCACCAGCCACAAATGCCAACTTTTTTTTCTTTCCTCCTGCTTAGATGTAGTCCTGCCTCATCTGACTATAGCTAAAAGAATGGGAACAGAGGAAAGGGGATGAGAAAGAAAGATTAAAAGAGAGAGAAGATGAGAATAGAGCAATGAAGGAAAAAGCAACAAACTATTTAGAAGTTAATTTGAAGCTCTTGGGAGCTCTAACCAGACCCAAATATTCTGCTCACTAGGCAGGGCCAGTCTGTGGAGCCGGACAGCTCCTCCCGCTGAAAAGGAAAAGATCAAAGAGTGGACCCTGTCTATTTGCTCCAGGAGGAGGCACCATCCTCCGAAGTATGGAATGCCCTCTGTGAGGCTTAGGAGAAACCCATTTCATAGAAGATAAATACTTTCTCTTTCCCAACTCCACCAGCCAACTCATTCCTCTACCCCCCCCCGAATCCCTTTCTCTCTCTCTCTCTTCCCAATTATCTCTGAAACAATCCCAGCTGCCAGTAAGCAAAATGTATTAGTTTTGTTTTAAATTGGAGGTGCAGAGCATCTCAGTGGGCATCAAGAAAGGTGTCCAAGGGTGCAGTGTGCCCATGGGCATTATGTTGCCTACCTCTGCTCTATTGCCTTGTTTTATTCTTACCTTCAACACAAATTTCAGATATCCTGCGTTTTTGTTCTCTCATAAAAATACGTAAACAGGACAGGTCTGCACAAACATGGAGATCACAAACATCTTCATATTTTGACTTTTTTGAAGCTAGGGAAAGTTAAAAAGCAAAAGTTATAACAATAATATGGTTTCCAATTAGAGGGGGTAAACCTTTGCACAAAGACACAGGGTGACACAGAAAGACACAGGAGGAAAGCAGCAAACATAGTAATCTACAAACCAGTTTCATTGTATTTAAAATGTTTTGTGTGATTACTTTTCTCATCCAACTCTAGTTATATAAATAGTGTCCTTAGAGGGTTTTTTTAAGGCATTACAAAGAAATAATGTCTTTCTGCACCTTCCTCAGTGCAATTCTTGACAAAGGCATGGCTACATAATGGGGTGGGGGTGGAGTGGGGTGGGGGTGGAAATGGAAACACCCAAACTCCATGCACAAACTCCAGAACTATTTTCAGATGGGAGTTTGGGCAAATAAACATTACTCAAAATGTTCAACACTGAAAGCATTTGTACTATTATCCAGATCAATTTGAAAATGACAACTATTAAACCTAAAACAGTTTCCTTCATGCATCATGTAAGAGCCTATTATGTAAAATGGAGCTGGAACGTAGTTAGCACTTTCAGACTGAAAGACCTTACTAAATTTCTTGAGAACTTCCTTCTTCTCTTCTTTTTCCTGGACGATCTCTACTGCATTCACCTCTTGTGTCGGAAGAAGATTGTTTAGGAAATTCACGATACTCAGAAGTGCTTCTGTGTGCAAATGAATATCTAAAGAAGAAATAGTCACCTAACAACAAAGTAATCCAAGTAAGAATATATTTTAAATGCACTTTCCTGGACTTAGCAACATTACATAAATAAACCATCATTATTACCTTCAGCAGTTGGAGAACATTCTTATAAGTAGTTTTCAGATCTGGGGCATTAATATCTGCCTGTTCTCAAAGGGTAAAAAAAGGAAATTAAAATTTGAAACGCAACTACATAAAAAATCTACACATAATTGTTTTACATTAGCTTCTCACTTGATCTTAGCCAAAAGGCCGAGAAGCTTCTCAATATTTGTTTTGATGCTAACACAAGAAGAACCAAGCTGCACTAGAGAAAGGGTCCTTTCTGTCCAGAGTCCTGTGTCCAACTGTAGTCAGCCACTGGGAAGCCCACAGCAGAGCATAAAGGCAAGGCAAAAGGTTTCCTGGGCTGCCTGCCTTCCAGAAGGTCTGTTTAGGCATTGTGTATAATAACCATTAATAGAGCTACCGTCTATAAATTTGTCTAATCCCATCTTAAATCCCCTTAAACATGTGTCCATCACCATATCGTGTGACATATTCTCTGAAGTAGTTCTTTGTTTGAACTTTCCTCAATCTACCTACCACCAATCAGTTTCACTGGATGAACCTGAGTCCTAGTATTAATGGAAAACTATTCCCTCTAGATCTTACATAATTTTACAAACATCCTTCATGTATCCTCACAGTAATCTTTTTTTTTTTTTGCCCTGTAAGGAAGTCTCTTTCTGCACCTTTTCTGTCACTGTAGCATTCTTTTTGAGATGGGATGACTGGAATTACACACAGTATTCCAGTTATGGTTGCACCATAGATCCATGTAAGGATATTATTTGATTGGCCATTTTTAATTTGAAACCATTTCCTAATAATCTTAATATTCATTTTCTGGAATTACAAACAAGATCAAGTCACTAGGCTTTCATATAATTTGACTAGTTCACATACTGATTTATAAACCCCCACCAATGGAATGGTTAAGAAAAAATGTATAAAAATCTTCCCACTCCCTTACCTTTATGTACTCAATTGCTAGAAGATCTTCCACTAAATTATCCAGTGTTGAAATGATATAAACTGGCTTGCCTTTATCATCTAATTAAAGAAACAAATAATATTAAAACCAAAATGATGTATTTATTTTGAGTTTGTCACTAAGTTCCAAAAAATTGTTGCTATATACATGAACTGGGACAAAACAGTTACATATGTAGCACATTAATCATCTTGGGACGCTTCACTAAGGCCTTTCCCACAGCAAGCAACACCTCCCCCCACCCCCAGTAACACTGCCATCACAAACGTTAGGCTCATGTCCAACCTTTCAATCTGTACAAAATGTTTTGAACTGCAACTCCCAGCATTCCCAATTACTGGCCATGCTAGCTGGAACTAATTGGAAATGAAGGCTAAAACACCTTCAGGGCACCAGTTAGGATAGACTGTTCTGAGATAAAGCAGGACACTGGGGAGGCGGGCCTTCTCAATTGCAATGCCTTGCATAAAAATGTAATAAATAAATAAAATAAATAGGAAATGGCTCTCCCCAGGGAAGCTTGTCTGGCATGTACTTTGTCTTTCTGGAATGAAGCTTTCTAAACTTTAAATTCAATGCAATCTATTTTTATGCCACTATTATTCCTATTGTTTTTACTGTTGCTGCCATTTTTAATCATGTCTTATTATTTTATTGTTCAGTGTGGTTTCTGTAAACTAACATGGAAATAATTTTATTAAGGGGTAGAATATAAATCTATAGTATAAGCAGAACAAAAAGCAAGCACACATTTTGTGTTGGACTTATCTTTTACACAGGTGCCACAGCTAACGGTCAGAAGTAGTTCATCAGTTTCAAACAGTTCCTCTCTACCTTGACCCATGTACTGAATAAAGGCAAAGGCAGTAGTGCCAATAATGATGTAGTGATGTAAAATTTCAGAGGACAATGGTAATCATAATAAGTTAGAGATGAAGGCTATAATTCTACACCCTACACATGGGGAAAATACTATGTATCTATGAGAAACTACTCTCTACCCATGCAGGGTGTAATAGTAAATTTAAGAGCAGGCCATACCTACAGGTCTTCTCCCTGTCCCTCACATAAAAATGTCTCCTCTTTCAACTGAAACTAAAAATGGTGTCCCTGGTTGATTATTAAATTTTTATTTTAAAAGCAATGTAAATACTTACCCATATATTCTGGGCATATTAAGCAGATCTCTTTAAGGAAAGCAGTAGCAGACATATCATATGTCTTTAGCTGAAGCTCAGTGCCTAATTTTAAAATCTCCAGGCGAAGAATGGGCTTTTCGACACCTCCAGCAAGACGACACACTTGAACAAATACCTATGTAGAAAAACAACATTGGGATGGTCAACAAATCTATAACCATGAGGGGCAGGGTGGGAGAAAAGCCTTCCCAAGGCAGCTTACAAAAGATAATTAGCTTTGTTTATTGGGCAGTATAGAAATGAAATGAAAAATAAATAAATAATGTAGCTTCATACACAGAGCAGGAACATTACACTTACAAATGATTTACTGTACAATCCACTTGTAATGCTTCCAGTACAGTCCCCCAATGATCTTCCCCATACACCTCTGATCCAGTCTGCCATAGCTATCCACCAAATATGTTCCCAGCCTTTATGCCTTTCCCGACCCTGGCTCATAGAATAAAATCATAGAATAGTAGGATTGCAAGGGGCCTATAAGACCATTGAGTCCAACCCTCTGCAGCCACATCACAATTGTTGTAGATCAGCTTGTGATCTACAACAATTCCAAGATCCTTCTTGTTTGTAGCATTGCTGAGCCAAGTATTCCCCATCTTGTAACTGTGCATTTGGTTTCTTTTTCCTAGGTGTAGAACTCGACATTTATTCCTATTACATTTCATTTAAATTTCATCCACCTCCTTCCTTGGATGGTCCAAAGTCTCAGTCTGTTAAACTTTGCTCTAACAATCAAAATATTTTGGAATATGTACAGCATTCCCATTATGGTATGTATTAGATTGTCTTGACTTGGTGCTCTCCAAAGCCATTCTCATCTGCATAACGAACAGTGATTAAGCCGGTCGTGGAGCTGCAGGCAGGGAAACTGGATATTTTCTAGAGGGGCACAATCACTTCCCGATAGGGTTGCCTTCTCCTGAAGAACCATGTTCGCAGTTTGGGGGTTACTCAGGACTTGGCACTGTTTGTGGAAACAAGTGTTGGTGTTGGCCACGAGTATGTTTTACCTGCTTATTTTGGTATGTTAGCTGCAACCCCACCCAGAGAAAGCAGACCTGGACTTGGTCATGCGTGCATTCATTGCATCCAGATTGCCTTTTAAGATGACCTGGAAACTACGGATGATGCACAGTGCAGCTACCCTTTGGTGCCAGATGGTCAGAATATATTACACAGATTCTGTTACCAATTGCACTGGTTACCAGTGTGTCTCTGGGCCCAATTCAAAGTGCTGGGTTTGGCTTTTAAAGTCTTAAATTGTTTGAGGCCTGATTATTTGACAGACTGCCTGCAGCCATATGAATCTTCTTGTGTTTAAAGATTAGGATCACAGGTGCTATGGGCACCAATGCCCCTGTTGAAACTTCCCTTGGCATCTGCCAGGCTTCCTGCCCTTCCTGATTTTTGAAAGTAATTTCAGATTTTTCACATTATCATCATCATCATCATCATCTATATCTATATATAAAATGCTAAGGTGATTTGTGGCAATGTGTGGCACGATGGTTCTGAGGAAGCTTAGCACATTCGCCTCAGGTAAGTCCTGGGGATCAGTGGGAGGGGCAGTGGCTGGGGGGAGGAGCAGCTGGGGGGGAATCCAATAGATTTCCATTTGTCCTCATGCCCCCCCCACCAGCACTAAATCCCACCCATGGGACTTATAGATGCCAGTAACATTGCTGACCTCAAACTCCAAGTGGGGGGAAGTGGCTGGGATGCCGGGGGGGGGGGGAGTCCAATGGACTCCCAGTCGGCCTCACACCTGGGAAAACTACAGCAGTCCAGAGAGGAGGCTGGGTTGCTCGAAGGTGCGCACAGAGATCTCAAGTAAGTCTGTGGGAAGGCGAGCATGAGGGCAGTGGCAGGGAGTGAGTGTGGGGAGCATAGAAGAGTGGCTGGCAGGCAGGAGGGGGAGTGGCTGGGGGGGGAGTCCAATAGACTCTTGCCCAGAAAACTGCAGCAGCCGCCCCTGTGTGTGTAAAGAAGTTTATGATACTGAACAATAAAGTACTAGCACACAGATGCTCTGCACAAGTCAAGCTAGTTGTTGTTGTTGTGAAGATGATGATGATGATGATGATGCCTAGCCTTGGAGACACCACATTAAATGTGGAGGAGGCCTTACCAGAACAGAAACCAGTAGAGGAAATCCAGGAGACATCCTGCCCGACTAATGGGAACAGCTTGGCCCATCTCATTAGCAGAGAGTTTGGAGTCTCAGCAGGAGCACAGTCCCCCCATAACTCCCCAGGAAAGATGCCGACTGAGGAGCCATACTCAGCTGCCTCCACTCAGGCATATGACAGTCCTTTGATCAACTGCAGCTGGGGCTGGGTGGGATCAGGAGTGGTCAGCCTTGAAAAGCCTTGCAGAGATGATACATCTTTGCTAGAAACAAATAATCTGTTCCCGTCTTGTATTTCTTGCACCCCTGCTACTGCTGGAATTCCTGATTTATGATTCAGACCATCTACTGTGGCACTTCAAATTATGAAGCTTGTTAACACTGTGTGTCTGAATATGTCTCCAGATGACAATATTTATTTATTTAGAAAAAAAAATTATGCTGTCCTTCAGTAAAAATTCTCAGGGAGGTATACAATAAAATAATAGAAATGATGCAAATACAAACCACTATTTATAAATACAAACCACTGTTTATATATCAATGCATTCATCTGTTTAATTATGTCTGGGACTTTCTTCACCCTCATACCCACTGCTTCCACCTACATTCCACCAAAAGCCACTCCCAAGGGTCTAATGGTGCATGCTACCTCTGCTCAATTTCCACTGATTTCCCCTTCTCACAGCAACCACCCACAACATTTTATATATTTATTTATTTATTTATTACATTTCTATACCGCCCAATAGCCGAAGCTCTCTGGGCGGTTCACAAAAATTAAAATCATAGTAAGACAATCAACAGGTTAAAAGCACACATACACAATACAATATAAAAAGCACAACCAGAATAATATCCCATGTCTTCCTGAGGAGCTCCTCAGGAGAGGCTTTTCAAGAGAACAGAAGCCGATGGCTGTAGTGGGGAGAAGGCAGTGAGAAAGGTGCACTGCAGAAGAGGCTTGCATTTGCACAAACTCTGGATCCAAGCCTTAGTTAATCTTGAAATTAACAGAAAAGTCTGTATTCCATCAAGTCATATCCACCATGGAGAGAATTGATGAGAAGAAACACAGAAAAACTTCAAATATTTTGAAACTGAGAGCTCCAACAGACAAGTGTTTTCTTTAAAAAAATAAAAAAATAAATATTTCACACTTTTTGTTGGGCACTCATGAATTTTTGTGGGTCTCTCTCATGATGTTGTCTGCCGCCCGCATGCCTTCCGCCCCTTCTAGACTTCTTTGTGTGACAAAAAACACCCCAGTAAGTCCAATTTATTTTTAAAGATGGAAGTTGCCACTATCTCCTGATGTGTGCAGGAGAAGCAGCGCGATCAAAATGGCCCACTGAATGGGCCATGTCCAAGTTGTTTACTTCCTCTTTCAAAAGAGGAAGTCATGAAGGACAAACGCGCAGGTGGAGAAGCAGTAGTGAGCAAACATGATTTTGCCCTGTGTGATAACGCTCTGAAGCAATAATGATCAACAACTATGGTAAAGAATTCAACTTACTTGAAAGAATAAAGTTTCAATGCAAAACGGTATGTTAGAATCAGTCACTAAGAAAATGCAAATAAGGCTTATATTAAAGAAGGTAAAATAGATATAATACCTCAGATATTTCAAATCTTAGTTGGAAATCAATCATATTCTTCAAAGACTCTCTTCTTGGTATCTTTTTTTTAATGCTCGCACCTCTTTTCAAGGAACCCAAGGGTGCTTCAAAAAATGGCAAATCTTCCACAGGACTAGTTGGGGCATCATAATATTCCTCTTCAGATTCTAATTATTATAAAAGGGTCAAATAATAATAGTTATAAAATGCTTACATTTTCACTTAATTATATTCTATGCAGTAAATTCAATAATGACATCTACAGAATGATAAATGTGTCTGCAACATGCTGTCTTCCTGAGATAAGTCCCAGAACATACCAGGAATAGCAGTCTCTGGTGGGATCTCCAATGTCACTACTTCCAAGTTTTGTTGCAAAAGTTACTACTTCATAAAAAGATACCAACACGCCTGTTGTGTTCTTTCCATGTAAATCTGTTGTCAGGTAAATGCCACAGTAACCGCTTTAAACAATATGCTGGAGTAACTATTTGCAAGCATGAGCTTCAGCTTATTGCTTAACATGAAATACTGAATACTTACTTGCAAGTAATGCAAGGAGAAATGGGATTCACTAGTCAATCTGGAGGTAAGAGAGAGACTAGGGTAGGGATCCCCAACATGGCACCCATGGTTGCCATGGCACTTGTAGGTCATCAACCCATGGGCACTCAAAAATTGTCCCCCAACCCACTTTTTAAAATACTCACAGATGGATTGTATGAAACGCATACTATACATGGGCTCCAGCAAAACTGGACCAAATAACCAAATAAGTATGCATTTGAAGGTGACATCTATAGGCCACTCGTTCAAATTTTGAATGTGTTGTAAAGTCCTCAATCCATTGCATTAAAATAGGTGAGGTTTTATCCATCAAATGTTGTAATATTAATCTTCTGAATGTCAAAAGGGTGGAGAGAAACCATTTACATTCACCATTTGTTAATTTCCATGATACAGGTAAATAATTTAAAAGAGTGTATACATCAGTGAATATTAAAGACCGTTCCAGTACATTTTTCCTGTATAATAACCTCCCCACAAAAACAAGCAACTACTAGACATTGCCAAAACGTATGTTCAAAAGAAGCAATTAGCTGAATTAGACAGTCCCTTATTAAAGAGACGTTCCAATAGACACGAAGCAAACGCTTTTGCTGCATAAGCCCAGAATCCATAGGTGCAAAAGGTAGATGCCAATGCATCAACCCACTGATTAAGCATTTTGTAGTGGTGCCCACAGTAGTATCTCAAATTCCCAAATACACCCATAGGTCCAAAAAAGTTGGGGACCCCTGGACTAAAGCACAGGATCAGAAGGTGTTCACTGAATAACTTACTTTTTGTACCTAATGAACTCACAGGATTCCATGTACATTCAATGGTACAGTATGGAACAAGAGAACAATTTGATGGCTGTAGTGTCACAAGTGGTCAAGCATCCAAATATTCCAGAAGAGCCTGAATTTGGGCAGTTTCCAGCGAGGTGCTGCACTTCTGCCAATATTGTTATGCCCATGTTGATTTGGTTCCACAAGTAGCCTCTCCCACCGACTCTGTTGCACAAGTGGAATTCACTGCTTGCACAAGAGATTTAATGCTTTCTAGAGGAAACCTCAAAACGAGTGGAAACCCTCATTTCTATCAGGAAAGGTTGGCGAAGTTCCCTTATGTGAGCTCCACTGACCTGTTGCATTGCAGAAACAAGCATTTCCGCTCATTTCCAGTTGCTCCCTGAAATGCTAAATCTCAGTTGAACAAGTAGTGGATGCACGCTGGTTGCGGACCTCGGGATTGCTGTGAAGGGGGTGGGGGGAACCATGACAAATCCAGTCAGGGATATCCCAGAATAACTGAGTAGTGGACTCGAGATCACAGCAAAATCAGCTGTGCATTATGTGGCCTGGTAGGGACGACTTTGATATTATTCTGGAATAAACGGCTGGTGTAGATGAGGCCTTATATTTAGGCTGAGAAGCAGAATGCATTTATTTAGTTAAATGAGTAACCAAATAGAACTATGGGACCTCCTCAATTGAACGTGCAGCCCAAACCTCTCTTAGATGCATTTTACATTTGCATGGCTTTTAGGGGTTATATTTTAAGCGAGGCTGGGGTGGGAAAGAGGAATTAGTGATCACAATTTAATTCATATTCTATTCTTTATTTTTATTTGGATATTTCTGTTGACTGATTTTCTATTTTAAATAGTACGTTTTAGAGGGTTTTAGTCTTTTTTTTAAGACAAAGATGTTGCAATTTGCCTTAAAGAAGGAAGTGTCTGAAACATTAAATATCCAAAAATAATATTAGAAGATTATAATCATTTTACAAAATAATGTCACCACATTAAACAAAAATAAGTGAAGAAAATATTTACCACTTGATCCAGCTATTGAATAATATTCCAGGAATGGAAGCACAGAGACTGACATTTGTGGTGTTGTTAACAGTGAAGATACTTGAAGCTAAAATGGAAGGAAATATTTAACTATTCTTTAATTTAAAATTATATAATGACTCTGGCTAGTATATTTTATTTAACAAATGTATACCCCACTTTCTTGGCAGTTCAAAGTAGCTAACAATAACCATACAATCAATGAAATTAAATGAAGTAAGACATATAAAATGACCTCCTTAAAAACAGCATCTGGTGTTACAAATAATAACACATACTACAAAGTAAAAATAATGCAATAAAACCATTTGCAAAAAAAAAAAAAAATAAGCAGAAATTTTTTGGTCTCCAAACGGTAAAGGGTTCTAAGGTTCACGACCAAGCCTATGGGGTCAGAAATAAATGGGAAACCAGTGTAGTTGTTTCTTTGAGGGAGTTTCATAGTCATAAATATGCAGTTCCAGTTAACAACCTCACTGCTGCATTCTGGACCAAAGGAAGCCCTTCATAGAGTGCAGTTCAGAAATCCAGACATAATGTAACAAGTGAATATCTGAGAGTTCAAGGGATAGGTGTAATTGCCACGTTAGCCTAAGCAATTGGACCAAGGTGTGAGCCACAAGTTATTTTTCCCCTCCCCTCATGCACTTAGCTTTGATGCTTCTATCCAAGTTACATTAAACTAGTTTCCTGTTACATCTGAATCAGGAAACGGTGGTTTAATCCCAGTTTACAAATCAAGTTATGAAACTGAGAACTGCCAAGAAGAGCACCATCACGTGGAGCAAAAACAAGGGATAGGGGTGAGATGGCTTCTCAGACTCCTTCACCTTTCCCCAAAGCCCAAAGTTGAACCAAAAGTTCCCACAGAAGAACTTTGGCTCAGCCTTAGTACAGTGGGTTTTTTAAAAAAAATGTTTTCTCTTGCTGGCATTTCTATTGCTAACCATACAATTCTTCTGTATCCAGCAAACACAAGAAAGGGATTGGTATGAACTGAGAATTTACAGAGTGGTTTTTGCTCTGAATCCTTGCTACTTATGTATCTAAACACTCCCCTAGCATGAACTTCTATCAGCTGCAGAAACACCATATTGCCTAAAACAATGGTTCTCAACCTGTGGGTCGTGACCCCTTTGGGGGTCGAACGACCCTTTCACAGGGGTCGCCTAAGACCATCGGAAAACACATATTTAATTTATTTGTAATTAGAAATAAATATTTCACAATACATAATTACATATTGTTTTTGTGATTAATCACTATGCTTTAATTATGTTCAATTTGTAACAATGAAAATACATCCTGCATATCAGATATTTACATTGCGATTCATAACAGTAGCAAAATTACAGTTATGAAGTAGCAACGAAAATAATTTTATGGTTGGGGGTCACCACAACATGAGGAACTGTATTAAAGGGTCGCGGCATTAGGAAGGTTGAGAACCACTGGCCTAAAAGATCACTCTGCTGAAGTTCCACAAGAATCACCAGTGCTGAAGCTACAGTAAAGAAATCTTTCTACCAGTTTCATTATACTTGCCTTGGAAGGTTGGGTAGCAACAGTGGTTTCAGAAGGACTTCCTGGTTTAGGAATGCTATCAATAAGCTCCAGAACACATTTCAATTTTTCATCCGAGATGGTGAAAGACAGCAATGGCAGTTCACCAAATATTTTGTACCTAATATATATATAAAGAGACAAAGCCATTAGAAAAGCAAGCATAGCCATGTACTAGGGAATTAAAGTATTTAGTTAGTTAGCTGTTAAGTGTATATCCCACAAGTGTTTTCAGGGTAGCTCATGGCTTTTTAAAACATGAGAACAATAAAAATCTAAAAAGACACAATAAAAGCCAAGCAGGAAAAAGATTTCTGGAAAGGTAAGTCTTGCCTCACTAACTTTTAGAGTTCACTGAGGATATCAACAAGCACACAGGCATGGATGATCAGGTATATTTGGACCTTCAAACAGCTATTGAAAAGGCTCCTCATCAAAGGCTTCTGAGTAATGCCCTTTATCTAGAAAACCTGAACTTCCTTTTCAGAAAATAGCTGAGGAGTTATGTCCCTCTTTGCTGCCAAATTTGGTTTTCTCAGAGAGTATCAGAGAGTTGGACCTGGTGACAATAGAAAGGAGGACTGTTACAGAGGAGCTTTAGACATGCTGGCTCTCTGAGATGTGTTTAATCAGTTATGAATCTAATTGGCATTACCCTGATACTATGGGCATGTCTACACCAGCCATTTATCCCGGGATCGTCCCGGGATCATTCCTGTGCATCCAAATGACACACAGGAGATCCTGGGGGCAAGCAGGGACAATTCCGCCAATTTCCTGGGATAATCCTCAGTTCCAGAAGGAGCAGAATGGATGACTGCCAGGAACACTGTCAAAACCAGGATTGAAACCAGACTGAAATGGTGTATAACTCTAGCTCTACAGAAGTGCAAGATGGAGAATATTTTACTTAATAGAGCAATAATGTGATTAGAAAGAAAAACATCAATTTTAAACATTTATTGTAGGCCATAAACTAAGTATATCCTTGTAGAAACCAGGGCAGTATACAATAGTATGATAAAACTAGTCATACAATATACATTAGAAACAATAAAACACCAACATAAAAATGTATGGAAGGGTAAGCAAATTTAATAAAATAGACAGATCACATCAGCCACTTAAAATGTGTGGTTCTCATCCAGCCCATTAACAAATTCAGCACTGGTTCAGCTCCTTCATAGTTCTCTCCTGATTCACATAACACAGAAAAACTGATTTCTGTCAACAGCATACTGCTAACACCTCACTCCATATCCCTTGATGAACTCATATAGAGGCTTTGTATAGACATCATGAGGATTAGCACAAATCCCATGGGGTTGAACAGAGCACCTTCCCCATGCTAATTTCCGAAATGGAAGGGCCATATCACTGTGCCTTCCACACCCAACTGGCAGAGACAGTTCAGCCGGATTCCACTGAGGGTTCAAGGATCACATTCCCTTTTCTCCCTCCTGACAAAGGTCATCTCAGGGAAACTAAGGGTGTTTCAGTACTAAGCTCAGGTTTGATGTCAGACTGAAATAGGTCTAGATAATTCACTTTCTCCAAAAGTGCCTGGAATTGAGTCGCCACCATTCAAATATTATGCCTATGTGTGAATACCCAGAAGTACCAGAAGTGGGAAAGGCAAGACCAATAGTTGTGGTAGAGCTGTGAGCATGCTCTCCACCAAACCAACAATGAGAAAATTCACACAATCGTAAAGAAGTCATACTTGGGCATTCTTGTGTCTGTAACAACCATTGCTCTGCTCAGTTCCATTTTCACATCCAGAGGCTGCAAGATATGCTGAGATGATGATCGTAAACTACGAGCCTCCTCCCAGTTTTCATCTAAAGATAGGAAAGATGTTTATTACAACTAACCTTCCAAAACTATTGGTTATATTACAAGACAGGCTCACTTATTCAAACTTTCATGTCCATTTTTTTCCTAAAGCTTGGATATATTAAAGTTCATACTATCTTTAAGAGATAAGGGGCACTTTACATATTATACTGGTAGCATGGCTGCTACTGTGAACCAAAACTGCACAGATGTGTCATGTGAAAAAGAATGCACATAACTGAGGTTGATTTTAATGAGGCCTGTGCGGTCTATATTCTCCACAACTATACCACCAGCAGTCCCATTTACACCTGAGTGTAAAAGGTTAAATACCCTTTTGCCTGTTGTCTTGACTCAATAGGTGGATAGAACCAATTTTGCTGACTCTTCAATCTTTCTTCAAATCAAAAGATGACTCTAGATAGAAGTCAGTTGCCAACCATGGCTGGAATTCAAACTAGTCCACTTCTATTAGCCTTCCTAATCAGTATGTAAGAGAGAACAAATCCTGTCTTGCTTAACCAATGGCCTTTTCTTTCCTTTCATGCACATGCCATGTGTTTTAAGCTTAATAATTAAATATAGGACATCAAATAAAAAAAACAAATTCCAACACAGCCCACAATATGCACTGAGTGACACTGAGCATGCTGTTGGAATCAGACTAATGCTAACTTCTGCTAAAATTGCTCTACTTTTAAAATATATATACGTAGAATTAATTTGTATGAGTACTTACTACGTCCGCTATAAAGGAGCTGTATGCTGCTGAGCTGAATGTCAAATTTATCATATGCTCTTGACATAATATCTGCAAGAGCACTTTCACCAACTATGATATCTGACAAGGTACACCGACTTTTACTAATCATCTTAAAAAGAACAAATATAATAGCAATAATCAGTCACATTTTAAAAATACATATTCAACTATTTATTACAAGTTAAGCATATTTTTAACCAATTGTTATCCAGTACACTAACACATTCACTGTGCATATGTTTTGGGAAGGGGGGCATTGGTCAGGTGCATCTGACAAAGTGGGTTCTTTCGTACGTCATAACAACCCAGTGTTTTTGAAAAATCCTGAGTTGTTATGAATTGAGCGAGAATGAGTAAGTGTCCTGGCTCCTGCCACCCAATCACTCTGTCGCTTAGCTGTTTACCGTTGTTGAAAACCAGGAACTCTGGTTGTAGGGAGAAAGACAATCCAGAGATGAAACCCAGATTTAAACTTCAGGTGAAATGGGGATTTCCAAGAGAGGTACGGAGAGAAATTCCCAGTGTTATCACCAATGAATGATTGGAGATAACAGCATGATTCCTATGTGTTGCTGCTGCTTCCCTGCATGTGGACTTTCCTACACAGCAAAGTCAAACTGGTCACATTCCCTTCGCTCCTGTGATAGAGGAGCTCCTACAACTGGCTCGATTTCACTGTGCATGAAGCTTTCCAGGACCAGGAAAGCTAGCATGAAATGAAGCCTGGTTCCTAGCCCAAGCACCAGGTGGAGGATTCAGCCAGTACTTTGGTCAGGGAGCAAATGATGTCAGGTGGACATGGCCATGTACTCTGATGTCATATGGGCTGCAGAGAGCTGGATGGAGGGTCATTCAGTCCCCCACCCTATTTTGCTTCTGCAGTGTGTAATGAATACTAAACAATTTAATGACATTTGAGTGTTTTACCTTTAAGTGACCAAGATCCAGAAGTAATTTATTTGATGCTGGTTCATAGAATCCATTTTGTGGAACAATGATATAGGAAGCCATAAGATTTATTTTTAAATCTAGAACCTTCTGTGTTTCTATAACATACACTAACCCTAGAAAAACATTAGAAATAAAAGATTTATTGAGAAAGATCACATAAAACACTGTATCCAAAAGATTTACGAGAGAACAAATTTAAGCAAAACAAAAACTTTTATACAGCTCAAAAGCATTCCACTACTTTCAGGTTCATGACAAAATGAATGATATTCTAAGGCCATTTCACATGACAATCTTCCACACTAGGAGAATTTCCAGGCAGAGAAAATTGTGTACACTATGTTATATAAAGCACAAGTGTTTATTGTGCTTTGAATATGTGGAATCCAGTATTTTACAAAAAGTTATTCAAAGTTCACCTGTAGCTGTTTTTTCACGAAATTCTTCCAACTTTGTTAACGTTGCTGAGGTTAGTTGCTCTAAATACACATCACTTGGGGGGCGGAAGAAGTCCACTAAGCTATTCACAGTCATCTGAAGAAAGTATAGAAGGACCACGAAGTATATTGTTAAGGTAGCACTTTATTTTATTTTATATATAAAAAAACCTTATAGAATAAAATGTTTCTACTTACTGCATCATATATTATTTCCAAAGGCTGTGATTCTATTCTTAGCTTCTGGTTGGCACTCTCATCTAAGGGATTGGTCTCAAACATTATGGTGAAGAGTGATGTGTTTTGCTGTGAATGAACTGCATGAGAGGACAGCAAACAGGGTATGGTGTCTTTTTGAGCCATTCCCTTTACTTCAAATGCACTTACACTTGATTCAAACCTGAATAAAATAGAATATAAAATATGTGATAAATATGCACATTTCTAACATTCTAAAATGTTGTTCCGGTGGTTTTTTAAAACATTTGACTCTACACTCCCATAATTTAATGAGTAGCAGGTAACATATGGAAAGCATGAAGATCTTTGACTTGTCTTCCTAATCAATATTTCTAGAATAAGAGTATGTATGAGAACACATATAGAATAAAAGGGAAAGTGCTTCTGTACGGGAGCAACTTTACCATCAGCCAGCTCCCAAGTCCAGCTGAAGCTCCTTCTGTTTTCTCCCTCTGGACAGAATAGCCTGGAAATTGGTCTATGACATCAATTGCCAGGGACCAAAAGATTTCCATAAATACCTCTATATATCCATAATACATTGGAGCTTTTGTGAGTTCAAAATAAGCCAATTTGGGAGTCAATCTTGGCTGAAAGGTAGGATATAAATGTAATCATATATTTTTTTTAAAAAAAATCAAGTTATTTCATGTTGTGTATATTTAAATAATACACATTATATTAGTCCCATACACACAAGGCATATTAAGAAGTATGAAGATATCAAAGATTGAAAGAAAATACAGAGTATTTCCTGCTTATTTAGAGACCTTAAAAGGTTTCCTATGTAAGTGAATTTGGCTGTGAAAGGATTGCAAGCAGCTCTGCCTAGGTGTGGCCTTAGGTGAAGAGTGCGGTACCTTGTGCTGGAATGTATTATTTGCATCTAACTCTACACAGACACAGATCATGAACTATGACTGTTGAATTTTCTCTATAAAACATATTTGCCTAAAAAAAGTTGCAATGGATGAAGAATATATGAGATAAGCCTCCATGCAGAGCAAATGATGATGTAAACGTTTGTTAAGTAATACAGCTGAACTGTGTTGTATTTGTTACCTGATGTAAATGTTTCACAGTTCCAAAGTAAGATAACATTTTTACAACTGGGCAAGTCAGATGAGGCTAAGCCAAGTTTACTGATCCTGGCAGTTCCACTGTCTTCATCTTTCAGTGACAGGGGAGCTAGGAACATAAGGACAATAGTCACTGTAGACTATGCGCCCTGACAATCTGAGCATGGGCTACCTCAGCAGCAAGATAAATGATGGTCACTGATCTGTTGTCTGGTACGAACTCCCTGCCTGCAATTGATTCTAGGACTGCATCTATAAATTGGAGCGTGCGGGTAGGTGTAAGGCATTTTCTAGAAGATGGACCATGGTAGAGAGGGGGCTGAGGAGGAGGTGGTGTGATAGGGCCAGTCAATGATATATGGACAGGTGTTGATAAAGGTGGGCAGCAACAATAGTCATACATTTGGTAAAGACCCTTATACCTTATACCCCCCCTCTATCTCCAGCATGTGCGTGGACATCTCTACTGTAGTTTTAGACACTTTTTAAAAGCAACTCTATATAGATGCAGAACCATATGTGAGACAGCACATATACCACAAATAAGAATCCTACGTAGTTATGCAAAATGATAAAAAATCTAAAACGAAACTGTCATAAATATTCTCAACAAAAAGCAGTGTCAAGGATAAAATCAACAGCAATAGAGGGCTGGCAGGAACACAAACAAGATGCAAGGCTAAAGGCAGGCAGGCATCACAATACGAGACAGCAGAGTCTTCACATTTAAGGCTAACTGCATGTACTGATGAGCTGGCTTGGTCGCAAGGAACTGAGAGAGCCTAGGGTGTCCCGAATGGCTCGGAGAGTCGGGTGAATCTCTGAAATTGCAGACTAGAGGACATTCTTTCCCCTAAGGCCAAGACTGTATTGCTTCCGGAAGAACCAGAGAACTGGTGGTAAAGAGGCAAGGTGCTGGAGACCTTGGTTCAAAATGTCTCTTATTTTCTCATACTCAATTTGCAAACAGCTACTGCAGGAAAATGCACACTTTTGGACTGGATGTGAACACAACTGAAATTGTAATATTTTCAAAGTGCCATGTAGTCTACAAATCACAATGAAGTCAGAAAATACTAAGACTGAACTCTGAAATCCAACCTGCCACCAAGTTCGTCATACTGCTATTTACCCATTTCAAGGAATAAACATGAACACATGCCTACCTTATTGCTTCAGCACCAGGCCGTTGCGCTATTGTTGTACAGAGATCAATTAAGGCAAGTTTTAAGAGCTCGGGCTTTTCTTTGTTTTCCCTTATCAGTACAGTCATGCTTATTAGTTTTATATAAAGCTTCATGGCTTCATACTGTGGAAATTGACAAAAATGAGTAATGAACAGCAAAATACTTCTGAGAAATACAATTAACCATAATATGTCTTAACATGAAATTCACAGTCATTTGAAATTAGGGCTGAACTGATATGGTATCCCCAATTCCCACCCTGATTTGCAGCTAGTAAACCACTTTTCTGTGGTTTTCAGGACAGGACACAAACTGGAGGATTCTTCTAGCAAAAAAAGTAAGGCTCAGATGCTTCATAAGGCAATAAAGGACCAGGACAGTCTGGGGCAACTTTGCTGGACTCAGGCACTCTTATCTTCCCCATATAGATTTGGGCCTGAACAGTGAATGACCAAGGAAAAGCACAATTTCTGATACTGCACAACATCATCACTGATCCCAGGTCACATCAGTTAAGACATCATACTAGCCTCCAATTCCCTGGCCTTGTGGGCTTTAACTCTTGTCGTAAACTGGCAGTTTTTTTAAATCATTGAATTGTAATTTGGTCAGGGAATACTGGACTATGGTTGGCAGAATTAAAATAATTACTGGTGTTGAATTACCATTAAATCACACTACTATACTCTTGGGACATATTATAAATCAGATACCTAGAGATTATATGGTAAAGGTGTCATATATGCTGACAGCAGCACAATTTTTTCTTAGGTATCCTGGTGAGTGGTTCATATTCTATCAGTTGATCAATGGAAAAAAGGGTTCTTTATGTTCGTAAGATCGAAAATGTTGCATTATTTGCCCATTATGTAATGACCTATCAAAGACTGGGAGCTACATCCAGAGGCATGGTGGAATAGTTAGCAGGGAGATTAGTACAGTCTACTATACTAGCAGGCTGAATTGCACAATGTAAGAGTACTAGTTTGTCTGGAGGATGTCAAGATGTTTTTGTATGGTTTGTGATTGTTTTATGCCAATAAAGGTACATTGATTGATTGATTGATTGATTGAACTATCACGGAATTGACAGATTAATTCACTCCAAATGTTTCTGAAAAGCTGGACACCATTTATCACTTATAGGAATAGATACAGATCAAATGAATTAGTGGCTTTGGGTATCTTAAATATGAGATTTGTTATCATAAATTAATTTTGTATTAAGACACTTTGTAGGCTGGAAAGTATTGGAAACTGTCAAAAAGCTAGTTTATAATAATAAAAAAGAATTAAAACTAAAAAAGAAGCAGCAAAAAATGACCCTGTTCAAATGACATGCTAAATCACAGTGGTTAAGCATTTTGAACTCAAATGTTAAGATAAGAGTATCTAATGTCAGTACCAGCTCCAAATAAAATTCTGATTGATTCACCATGGCCCTAACATTAAAACTTAAAAACCACAGAATTCATATGCAATTCTCAAATGCTGGTCTGTGAACTAATGTTAGCCCATGACTGCCTCTTGGCTGGTCTGCAAATCAAGTAGTCTGACATGACCTAATATATTTTTGCTGAAGTTGAGACTGCATCACAATGAATTGTATACCACCTCCCCACATTTCTCATATAGTTTGAGGCAATGCTGCTGCACAGATTAGAAATTCATCAGTCGTCTTCTCTCTCTTCTTATTCAGTCGCATTGGAATCTACTAGTTAAGATAGGACGTATTAAAAACCTTTGACATTTCCAAATAATGTCACAGACAGCACATAAAAGATGGGATGCCCTGCTTCTTAGAGCTACCCAACTCTGCACCATACTAGTATACTGATCATGTAAATAGTGCCTCTGCAGAGGCCACCAGTGAGGGAGGAAGCAGCAGCCAGGCGCCTCTCCATCGTGCCTGGGTCCAGCTCCAGCTGAGAGCCCCCTCCCTCCTGCTGTCAACTGTCTCTGCAGAGGCCACCAGTGAGGGAGGAAGCAGCAGCCAGGCACCTCTCCACCGTGCCTGGGTCCAGCTCCAGCTGAGAGCCCCCTCCCTCCTGCTGTCAACTGTAACTGCTGAACTTTACAACTAAGATTGTAGTGCCTGAATTTGCTTTCCTTTTCCCCCTCCTCCTCCTCCTCCCTCCCAATCCCCTTTCCTTTTGTGTCATGTCTTTTAGATTGTAAGCCTGTGGGCAGGGACTGTCAAGAAATACTTTTGTAAGCCGCCATGAGAGCCTTTTTTGGCTGAATAGCGGCATAAAAATCCTTAAATAAATAAATAAAATAAATAAATTTTAATGGTTGGAAATCACTGCTCTAGCTTTTATTTCCTATCATGAAATACCAGTACTTCGAATAAAGTCAAATGTTTGTTGACATATACTATAACATCAAATCATACCCACCGTTTTGGGCAATGTTGGATCAACAGCTGTTTCACTATAACCAATTGCTGCATAAAGTTTATCCTTTTCTTGTGGAGTCATCAATTGTTCAATACCTGCCACATTAAAGTAATCAATATTAATTCATTCTTTAAAAAACACACCATATCATTAGACATCTACTACATAAGATACTGGTTTGTTACCATTATAACTTTGTAAAGGTTGCAAAAATAGGCTCAGTTCAGACAACATGTTAGTCAATGCAGTGTGAAAACTCCACTCAATGGTTGAGTTTTTAAGGGGCACTCCCCACACAACATGCTCTAATTCCACTGTTATGTGACTGTGAGCTACCGTGGAGTTGGGAAAAATCCATTGCGACCTCTCTTCTCCCCCGGTCCTCCAGATGGTGTCCCATCAGCCATTGCTGCAAAAAACCAATCCCGGCAGCTCTCGTAAAGCAGCACTCACTCCTTTTGCCACTCTTGCCACGGAACTCTTTAGCCAGTGGGAAAAGTCAACTCAAAGCAATGGAAAACGCCATGAAGCCCTCCACACAACAAGCAAGGCAACGGTTGTCCAGGAACTCTCCTCTGCACAGCACGGATATTCAGTGTGAAGTGTTTTCCCAAAAAACTCCACCGTGGAGTTTTCCTGCCAGACAACACATTTCTCAACAGTGGTGTAAAAACTCCACAGCGAAATTCTAAAACCGCCATTAAGAAACGTGTTGTCTGAACTGAGCCATACTGTCTTCACTGAAGCTTCTTTGTCCATCTGCAAGAACTAGAGGCAATATGGTAAGACTGAAGATTTGGCATTTGATCATGAGCAAGTTCATTCAGCCACTAGCCAAAAGTCTGTACAACATATTTGTTGGTTCCAAGACTTCCTTTTTGTGAACAGAAGGAACTGTCTTCCAAGAGAGGAAGAGAACTTTTGGATCCAATCCAATGTGTACACCAAACTTATGGTCTTTTAAATACAGTAATCATAAGCCTAACTCCTGCAATTCCTTTTCACAGAAATTAGCTGCGTTATGGATCCATTTGCATAAATCAGGCATCTGTAGGTGCCACATTTATTTATTACATTTATTACATTCCCAATCACTTGCTCTGCATGTACATTATGATCCTATTTCAGCCTTCCCCAACCTGGTACCCTCCACATGCTCTCAACTACAACTATAACCAGTCCCAGGCAGCATGGTCAGTGGCTAGGGAAGATGGGAGATGTGGTTCAAAATATTTGGACAGCACCAGGTTGGGGAAAGCTGTCCTATTTAATCTTTAGAAATTATATGAAAGTTAACACTGATACAGAAGGAGTAGTTCTGTGCATTTCATTGAAGAATTGAAATTTTACGATTAAAACTCTTTAGTTATTTATAGCATACATGGAAATGCATAACATTAGAAATCCCTGGATCCCCAAGTCTGCAAAATGAGTGTTTATAGAGAAATGAACCTCTAACATTAGGTTATCTAGAGATATGGTTAAACACAATTTCATTTTTAGCATGTGATCAGACATACTACTACCGTCTTTACCTTCCTTTCTTGCTTTACATTGGAATTATTTCCCTGCTTTGTGATTGAAAGTTGCATTCACTTTGAACAACTCTTAATTAAAAATAAATTAGAGCTCCTACAAATTCACTTATGTACCAAAAAGCGTGGGAAGTATAAATTAATATTTCCACCTTAACATCTGTGCATGGAAACAGTGAGAACATTCTGTAGATTCAGGTACTGCACTTACTTAAAACTTAGACTTGTGCACCCACCCATACACTTGGGTCTTTCAGCTTCAATTATTTTCTACTTAACAACATCTAGAATATTCCTAACTCCAAATGGACATACTTGTACCTTTTGGTTCTTGTATGGTTTGGTCTGCTTTTCCTCCAACCCATCCCCACATCCAACCAAACCAGCCACTAGAATCTTCATCATCTTGCTTAGCCCCTGGTCTGAAAATCTTTAATCCTGCTTTAGTTGCCTATTATACAAAAAACAAAGATGCACATTTAATATTAAACATTATATATTTTATTTAATGGAGCAAGTATGCAGAAATCAGGCAAAGTGTAAAAAACCAGGCAAGGTGTGGGAAGAGCTGCAGCACAATCTAGGAGTTCTGGCGAGGTAAGACCAATAAAGTCTAACTGTAACTCCTCTTTTGGGAACTTAAATTTGTACAGGGACTGCTATCTGGGCAACACAGACTTGTGTTTTGTTTTTAAATAGAATGACATATTAAAAATGATAACTTTGCCATTTTAACTGTTGAAAAGGGATGCCAGGACTAATGAATTGTTTGTACAGAACTTAATATCTGAACAGCCTATATATAGAAAATTATTGCATGGAAGCTTGAATTTCAGCTTGCTTTGTTCAGAGTTTTTCTGCATTTGTTTACTCAAACTAAGATGGCATGGAAGCTGTTTAAACGCCAAAGATCTAAAGCAGTTCATGTTTTCCTTAAAATCAATTCCAATACAGTATTTTTTACCATTACAAAACCTTTACCTCAAATTCTGCCTGCTGTCTTGCCAAAGTGATGTTGAAAATATCCAAGGTCTTCTCTAGTTCCTATAAAGGAAAGGGAAAGTCACATACTACACACCACACACAAGAGATTTCCACTCAGGGAAGGTTCAAGTGGGGACCCAGAATAAAATGTTATGGTATATTCCCTGTCCCTAAGAGGAATGCTCCTGTGCTCCTGAAACAGAAGATATGTAGACTGGAGCTTGGGGGATCGTATTATATACCACTAAAACGCTCAAGTTTAGGGCTCACTGCAAAGCTGAACATTTTATTTCTATATTGTAGGAGGGATATTTGTCCTTTTTCTTCCCTCCCCACAGCCTTCTTGAAATTTCTTCATATAACAGGCAAGTAGTTAGAGAGGATACTACAGAGGAGATAGGATAGAAGAGAGGCAGATAGTTAGAGAGACTGTTATAGGAGCAGGAAAGAAAAGTAAAGAATCAAACCCAGTGAAATGATGGTTTTCCACTTTAGATTTTAATTACTTATCCATTTCTGAACTAATACAGACCAAACTGGACAGCTAAATATAAATAGAGAGATGCAGAAAAAAAAATAGAGGTAGGAGGATCCCCTGACCACCTGGAATCAGTTTTCAGAGACCCACAGATGGATGGGAAGGGAAAATCAGCAACATATGCCTGCAAGAGGAATCTTTGGCTGTAGCTAGACCTAAGGTTTATCCCTGGATCGTCCAGAGGTCAAACCTGTTCATCTAGGTGACACACAGGGGATCCAGTGCTCAGGCAGGGGCGAACCCTGGATGATCCCAGGATAAACCTTAGGTCTAGCAGTGGCCTTTGTATCCAGGCCACTGATTTTTAGGTTTCAGTTATTGTGTATTTCAATTTAAGTTTCTTAATTTGAAATCAGTACAATTGAAAATGTGATAACAACGTACTATAAGTAAACATCAAAAATGTATTTAGAAAATTAGCTGGAAAACAGTCATTATTTTTAGTGTGCTTAATAAATGTTCAAATGTAAATTAATTGTAATTTAAAACCACTAACCTCCAGCTTATACAAACTCTCCTCAAAAGGCTTCTTCGTTGTTATTTTTGTTTTATAGAGATCTTTATAGTTCTTCACTTGATTCCTATGGTAACGAATATGCTCCCAAGACCACATTTGTAATTTGCGTTGGACATTTACTTCAAGAATTCCATATATAATGTATTGCCACCTAATGGAAAAGAAAACAAATGTTTAGAAGAAGTACTGCATACCATACTTTCCTTTTGTTTCCTTTTAAAATCTATCTCATTAAAAAAATATTCTGAAGTATTCTAAACTTGATGTGACTAAGACATGGGTAACTGTTGCCAAGTCCAACCAATTCAGGATAGGTTGCAGCTGATGAACTAAACATGGTTGCGGAAATGCACTCCATTTCACTCCTAGTATCTCAGAATCCAGGGACAGCACAAGTTCAAGGGGCACTCCTAAGCTATGAACCTGATCTTTCAGAAGAAGTGCAATGCCTTACAAAACAGGCTGAATCCCAATTCCTGAGGCAGACTTTTTAGTGACTGATAGCACTTTTGTCTTCTCTGGATTTAATCTCAACTTTTTCAACCTCATCCAGCCTATTATCAAACTCTGGTAACATTCAAGGCTCATTTACTGCTTCCTTGATATCAGATCACAAAGGGCAATAGAGTTGAGTGGCATCAGCATATCAGTTACACTTCACTCCAAAGCTAAAAATGACTTCTCCTAGCAATTTCATGTAAATATTAAGCAATATAGGAGACTAAGGCCTTAGCTAGACCTAAGGTTTATCCCAGGATCGTCCTGGGTCATCCCTGTTCATGTAAATGACACACAGGGGATCCCAGGAGCAGGCAAGGACGACCCTGGGACGACCTCAGGATAAACCTTAGGTCTAGCTAAGGCCTAAGAAAACCCTATGAGATACCACAGATTAAAGACCATGATATCAAACAATAGCACTGCCCTTTGGACAAAATATGATAGAAAGGACTGAAAGCACTGTAATACAGAGCCCCCAAATCCAATCCAGCCAGGCTGTCATAAGAACATAAGAAGAGCCATTGCTGGATCAGATCAGGGCTCCATCTAGCCCAGCACTCTGTTCACACAGTGGCCAACCAGCTATTGGCCAGGAACCCACAAGCAGGACCTTTTCAGAAAGACCACATTAACAAAGAAACTTAAAAATACATCTCCCTCCCCGCACTCTGCCCCAGAAGCTACCTTTTTTTAAAAAAAAAAACTTGCTGGAGCTGTGTTGTGCTTCCGCAGAAAGGCAACACTAACATCTCTTTTTAAAACAACAATACTTCCTTCTCCCAGAAGGAAATTTTCAAAAATAATTCACTATATTACCATTTCTTGGCATTGTTGTGAACAGGAACATTTGGCCTATACTTTCTGTATGGTAAATTTCGGGTCATCATATCGATTGATTCAAGGAGCTCCATAATACTGAAATACTGCAAGACGAAAAAATGCAAAAAAATGATTACCATTTGTACGGAGCATCATTACAATAGAAATCAAACGACATAATTTAAAATCTTGTTATTTGTAGTCTGAAAGGATTGAAGCATGCAGAAATATACTGCCAGTAATATATTTGATGAAGGTTTTGATTCGGAATTAATATTTGTTCCTGAGTAAATAGGAAGAGCCAGTGCTTTCAATCTTCTCCAGGTAACTATGAGCTGGAGTGCACATAAGACAGCCAATGGGGTTGATTAAAACCATGAGTTGCTGGGCATGAGCTGGAGAGAGTGAGTACACTGCTCCTGGTGAATTCCTTGGTTTCACTTTCAATTAACAACCTTTGCTTGCCCCATTCATATGTTGTTAGCTTGACACTCTGGGTTATTTAACCTCCAACTGGGCATTATATGAAAACCAGGTCTATGTTTTCAATGCACAAGTGCAAACCTGCCAAAAGAATTTTGGCCTGTTAACTATTTCACCTTGATGAAAAAGAGAGAAAACCCCAATAAGCATTAATCATACTACATAAAAACATTTCAGCAGAGAAGACAACAAAGAAGAGAGCATCTTCTAGAGACTGAGGTTAACTAGTTCCCACAGATTTCAAGTAACTGACCACAAGGTAACAACTGGGTGAACCTGATTGAGCATGTGTAAATTTGGAGAAAGTCCCATTTTTTCTAACTCAGTGTAGGAGGGCACTTGAATGTTCCTTATCAGTGTACATCCCAGGATCAGCAGACTTAAAGTGGCATCACACAGTGAAACATTTTCCTCTCAAAAGATAGCTATTCCAGAAGCAGAGGTAGAGAAACAAGTCTTTTCTTCCTCTCTTACTTCTGACCTGTGAAAAAAATATTCAATCCTTCTTCTTGCCTGTGTTGCTGACCAGGTAGTTATGTCTCTGCCATCCCTACAACAGTATTGGGATCAGGAAAATGGATGGATGGATTCCTCTTTCCTCCTGATTTTTAATTTTCCTCCTTTGGGGCACAACAAAATAGCTCCTCTGAGAGCTTAGCCACAATGGAACAGGATCACAGTCATGTTTGACTTAGAATTCACATGCCAGCAGTTCAGCAAACGACTTACAAGTCATTCCCAGGGCACAGTAAGAGCTAAACTAGGCATGGAGTTATTCATGTCTTTGGCCTTGTATGGGGGCTTGAGGGGGGCATGTGCAAGCCATATCAAAACTCTGGCACTGAGGAAGAGGAGTTTTAATTCTTTGCCCACGCTGTAGTCCCAATGTGAATGGCGGAGTAGCACGCAAGCTATTTACAATGGGGGAAAGCTCCCTGATGCAGGACCCTGATTCAGATAAGAGCCACAGCAGTGACAAAGGGTTAAAGCTCCCCTCTCATGCCATGGTCCTAATCTGCCTCACTTCCCATTCCCTACATAAAATATTAGTTTTTTAAAAAAATTAGCCACACGAGGGCTAATTTTAAAATTAACTTTATAAAAAAAAACCTACACAAATACTACATCTAGTTTGGCTGAGATGTATCACAAAATAATGTCTAAATAATTAAAGGTCCCCATGAGTGCAAAATACATATTCACATAGGAAGTTGCCCACTGCATCTTGCTTCAGTCACCAGAACTGGGGGTAAGCTCCTCGAGGGTATATAATTCTTACACTTTCTACAAAAAGTAACTCTTTTTGGGTCCAAGAATGAAGTATGCCTTCAATTTTAATTGAAGGAAAAATGTATGCCTCAGTAATAATAATAATAATAATAATAATAATAATAATAATACATCAGCTTATATCCTAGAAGCAATGCTTTAGGCAGAATGATGAAGAGGGGACGTGGAGCATCTGCTTTGCATGTGGAAGGTCCCCGGTTCAATCCCCAGCATCTCCAGGGTAGGAGAGGAAAAAGCCCTGCCTGAAACTCTGAGGAGCCGCTGCCAGTAAGTGTCGACAATACTGGACCAATGGTATGACTCGGTATAAGACAGCTTCCTATGTTCCTACTGATGATGCATCTCCCGTCAGAACAGCCACCCTTGCCAACATACTAAAGCCCTCTAAGAATTTATTCCTTTGCCAGTTTGTTAAGGTCTCAGGGATCTCTTCACCTTGGCTAATAGCATTCAATGGCAATACTATTATAGTTATGGCAACGCTGATGACCAAGGCAGAGGACTCATGGCCTTTTATAAGGAAGATTATCTGCTTGTTTACTATACATCTAATTTCAATTTTTAAGAACCAAGCCTGAGGAGTAACTACAAACAGAGGTCACAAAAGGTCTTCTGCACCAACACTCACATTGTGACCTGGTTCACACGCAACGACAGCCCATAGGTTAAACAACCCATGGGCTGTCAGGTACGAGTGGGAGGGAAAGAGAGAGAAAGAACTGCCTCCCCCCACACCCCACTTCTTTTTTATTCAACAGCCTACAATTGGCCCGTGTGCAGGTTGTTGAGCATGACATTGGAAGATGGGAGCACTGGTTTGTTTAGGGGCTAAACAAACTCAGAATTCGCACATCATGTTTAACAACCTGCAAACAGGCCAATGATAGGTTTTCAATTAAAAGCAGAAGTAGGTGCATGCAGGAGGCAATACATCTGCTTTCTCCTAGTCATGCATGACTGCTCCTGGGTTGTTTAACCCATGGGCTGTTTGTGAGAACCAGCCCACCCACCCTCTCTCTTTCTTTTAAATTCTGTAGAAAAGCTTGGGGAATACTATAATGTGATTCCAAGCTGAGTATGAGGCAAGCTTTCCTAGACAAAACCGGGGGAATAGGTGGTTACCTACCTACCTAGGTTAGCACCTAGCAGCAACTAGGTAAGAAAGAAAGAAAAAAGTTGTTGTTACTGCTAGGTGCTAATAAATAGATTCTGAGGCTAAAAACAGCAACTCAGATGCGAACCTCATCTTTCTTTGACAGATAGATCTGAACTGGGGAATTATCTACAGTTGATTGAAAGATGTGGCCCTGCAACAAGAAAAAGTAAAAGGCTAACAAACTACAATGAGAGAATTTCCTAGTCCATAAGGTAAGAAAGGTTTCTGTAAATCTAAAACACTTTTATTAAAGTTACCTGTGGCTTATTAAGTTCTATGGTTATTTCCTGAAGAGTTACATCTAGATCTAGCTTTGGTGCAGAAAAATCAACATCAGATCGTGGATTCATACGGAGCTTGGCTTTAGCTGAAATTGGACGGAATACTGAAAAAATAGAATTTTAGAATAAGTTAGTACAGGGACAAGTAGATCACGCAACAAATTCATTACTTAATTGCAAGGAGGATCTTCTTTCTGAACTATTGCAGGAGAAGAAAGCAGGATTCCATGCCACTCAACAAGCTGTGGACCCAGACTCTGTAATCAGCTGCCTAATCATGGGAATGGTTCTATTTACCTGCAAATGTAGCCTACATGAGTAACACTGTGGAGGGTAAAATGGCCCTGCCATATCTTCCCCAGTACTGAGTCAGGATACTGTTGCAGCCTCCCAAGCTCTTAGTAGAGAACACCAGCCTGATATAGAAATGTGGAAGTGCACCGGGAAGTGGTGGGTTAAACACCACTAAGTGGTCACTGCCTTTGTCCTGTATGGCACTATGCTACATGTTAGAAGCTGAAATTGGAAAATCCCTAAACATGCACAGCCACTGAGTGAGTTACCCCACCCAGCTGCACGGAGGATAAAAAAAGAACCAGACTACACAAGAGAGGTGTCCACCTGACACTGCCTCTGAAGACCAAGAGCAGCCACTGAACCAGGAGAAGATAGTGCCTTTTTCTGTAGGGTTGAAGGATTGTCAATTCCCACAGTTCCCTTTGTGGCTTGGCAGAGATGGGCCAACTGGTTCTTAGGGTACAAAACCCTTGTGTGCTTTCCTCCTTTGTTTGCATCCTTTAACCCAAAAAGCTTCCTAATTATTTATTTATTTGATTTATACCCTGCCTTGAAGCCAAGAAAATTATGTCCCACTGGAGCTGAAAACCAGGATGGACAAGAGAAATTGAAAGCAGAAGAGAAATAGATAAGGGTTTGTTTCTATTTTTAGCTAAGAGAGGAGACCAAGGACAAACGGATACGAGCAAGGAACGAGACAATAGAGTAATTCTGGTAGATGTTTTTTCTCTGAGACAGAAAGAAATGTGTATCTGGATCCTGAGCAAGACAGGGAAGTATCCGGGAAGTGCTTCTACTACAGAGGGGGTTAAAATAGCATGATCATCCATGCCTCTTGAAATAGAACAAGTAAAGCAGGCCTGGAGATCCTTTCACCCAAATAGAGAACCCTATTTTCCTACTCAGGACAGGAAGGCCACTAGAAATCAAAAGGGGTATCTTCTGGAGAAGTGGTTTTGATGCCTTTTAACACACTTTTGGGTCAGAGGAACAACAGGGTGTTCATTTTATACTGAATATATTTCACTGTCACTTGCAGAATACGAAATCACAATCAAAATAATTTCTAACATTTCCTGGGATGTGTTTGTCTTAACTATTAGGTGCATGTTTCACAATATACCTTTAAAAAAAAAGTGAGAAGCAAATCAGGAATAAAGTATGAGGCAACTATCATATCTGTCAGATACTAAAAGTGTAATAATTCCTGCTCCACCATAAGCGGGGTGGGTGGGTTATGTAGGCTATATCCCACTATCTAATGAGTAAACTAAAAAAAAAGAGTAGCAGCAAGAACGGAAAGCTCACTTTAGAGAAAACATGCACAAAGAAACACTCCCTGAGCTGCTGTTATCATAGCAGTCAAAAGACAACTGAGCAGGAAAGTGCTCCCCCAACCACTTGAGGCACAGGCACACAGCATATATTTCATCTTGAGAGAAGGAGATGCAAATTCAAGCTCCCAGCTAGAGCTCTAGACCTTTCCTGGTTCTACAGAATCCACGTGTGGTACTGCAGAGAACATGAAGAACTTACCAAAACTGTAGCCTTCCGGAATCAAGTTATTACTCGCAACTCCATATTTTAAGTTATTCTTTTTGGGGGGAAAGTGAAATAAAAAAAGAAGTTTGAAAATGACATATTTAACTTGCAGAAAAGTTACAATACATAGTGATACATTAATACTGTCAATAGAAGGTAATCCAAAGAAATGCTCTTAGATGGGCCATCACACAATTTACATACAGAAATCCAAAGTAATATAATGCGTAAGTATAATAGTTTTTTAACTAAACGATCATGCAGAAGAAGCTTTAAAACATTTAAGTACATGTACATGTTGCAAAGACAGGGGAATGTGTACTATATATAAATAATGTTTGTAGTGAAACGTAAATAGTATGGCCATGTGGAATGGTAATTTTTCCATTTTAGAACTAAAAGGACAAATTTCATATATAGACTAGACCATTTAATGCCCCTGTTCACAAACACTTTTCTCTCAGGCACAGTGAGGAACCAAGACCACATGTTGCATCACCCCTGCAACCAGTACACTTGTCCCATCTCTGAAGCCCCCAAAGAACATCTATGGGAGTAAAGATTCATTAAGGTGTGCACATAAAATCTTATATGGTCCAGATTACATGGCTAGTAGTTTGAAATATTAGTCACGCTGTTCAGGTCTATGCATGTTAGGATTTTAGGCCTATAACATGTCAGATTTATGCCGTTGGATATGTTACATATATTTCCCGTCCACCCCGCCCCTTGAAAATCAAGTGATCTTGGAGATGGGAGAAGTATGCCAATTTCTTTTCCTTCTTGGTTTAATGCCTGTGTCAATCTACACAGAGAAAGCTCATTTCCAGAAGGATCCCTTATAAAGACAGAAGATGAATCCCATACATCAAATTAAAACATCAATCTGTAACAGTAAGATTTTACTACAACGGTGTGGTAGTAAACCACATATACACACACACAGGAGTATATGGTTCCTGTAAATAGTTGTGTAGAAAGAATTACAGCAGATCTGGCATTTCTCAACCAATCAACAAGTTACACCCATCAAAAATACATTTTCTCTAACTATTAAAGGCACAGGAGCCCTATCCTAATTTGTATCTTTTTATCCTAGACCAAATGAAGCACGGAAATGTTTTATACATGATCCTATGCTGCTGAGGGATGAATCTTACGAAGGGTGAAGTATAAATGATTTAAATAAATTAATAATACATGTCTATTGAGAAGTTTTACAGAGTTCAATAGCACTTTCTCCCAAGTTACGTAGCACAGGATAATAGCCTTAATGCGGTAGAAATAACAATATGCTTTAAGCCTGAGGACTTCAAGTCCAGTACAGTCAGCAAAACATAATTGCTGCTGAAAATTTTTTATCTTGAAACAATTTAGGACATTAACTCTGACATACTAAATGTGTAACTCACCAAAGATTCTTTAAAACCACTGTGATAAAACATTTCAGACTTCACATTCCAGTATGCAAAAAAGTTGTCCAATCGAACAAGCTGAAACCAAAATGTTTAAGTTGAATCAAGTGAATTGCCATCTCCACTATTTTCCTTGTATTCCATGGAATACTCATATAAACCAATAAAAATATCTGAGAGAAGAATTCTTCGTGAATGCTAAATATTGGATTAAATATATGCAATTACTTAAACCTGGTATCTGTCACTTTCAGGATGTAATTGTAAACATTAATTAGAACTGTTGAAATTAATGAAACGAGGGCTAAGGGTTTCATATTAGCTAGGTAGATGAGGAGTCAGTGCAAGATCTCCTCTTTCCCCCACGCTGCCCCTCACCAGTTGCAATGACAGCAGTGGAACGCCCTTGCCCCCTTCTCTTCCCTTCCCTCCCAACAATGTCAGCCCTCTTCCCCCTTCTCCTTCCAGCAACGACTGTGGCAGTTCCCGCTTCCCTCCCCCGGGACCTCTTTTTTCTACCTCCCCTGGCCACAATGACAGGGTGGCAGCCGTCTTCCTGCCTCTAGTTGCCGTTGATGACTACGATGGTGGCTGCTGCCCAGCCTCCTTCCCCAAACCATGATGATGATTATGGTGCCAGCAGCCGCCCCTTGTCCTTTTTCTTCTCCCTTCTCCCTCAATGACGATAATGGTGGAGGCCACCGCCCACCTCTTCCTCCCACTGATATTCTCTCTTCTCTGCTCCCCAGGCAGGATGACTGTGGTTGTGGTGGTGAAAGCAGCAGCCGTCCCTACCCCTGAGCTGCTGCCTCTCTTCCACTACTCTCCAGCCACAATGACAGCCTGGCCTGCCCCTCCCCTCCTCTTCCTCCGACTGTCTCAGGCAATCGGCACTGGGCACTGGCATCTTCTTCTTTCCAATGGTGGTGGCTGCAGGCCTCTCTTCTCCCTTGATGCCTCATCTGATGGGTCCTTCATTAGAGTGGGCCATTGATGGAAGGTGATCCTGCTGTGCTGTGACAGCACAGGCAGACTCTAAGGCCATCTATTTACCAATGCCTTGCTGTGAGGGAGGACCCTTTACCGTGAAGTATTTGGGCTGGGTTCCCTGGAGAGCTGTGCTGGCTGCTCTCTCATCTCTCTCATGCTTAGAACAATACTCAATTCAAGGGTGCGTGGCGCTCTAGATAGCTTTCTGGAGTGCTAAGCAGAGTGCATTGTTCTCCTGACAGTGGAATCTGCTGCTCTTTGAGATCCACTGCCAGGGGCGGGAGCTTCAACTCACTTTATAGAAGGGCCAGCCCTATAGATTAGGCCCCAAATAGCATTGTTTATATGACTAAAGATCGTGCACATGATAGCAAGACAGCAAATGCTTCTCCACAAACGAAATGGCTTTGAGAAGTAAACTAAGTAAAAAAATCAAACCTACAGGACACCTTGAATCTCAGTAATACACAATAATGGACAACAGATGTACAGAATAACAATCATGTTTAAACAGATGGTGGATATTGTGGAGAGTTATGTTGCGACCAAGAATGATTTGCTACATGGCAAGTGATTTGAAATGTGTAAGGTCTTCAATGTGTATTCTGCAACTTATATTACATTTCAAATAAATGTTTATATTGACAGCACTCCAACCTAGGATTTACCTTATAGAACAATTTAGCAGTTGCATCTTGTATAGATGGATTCCAGTTTTGATCTGAAGTCTAGAAAATAAACAGGAAGTAATTCTGAAATAAGTTCTGCATGTATTTATTTTTTGTATAAATACATAATCAAACCATATGGTCCAAAACTGTACAAAGATTAACTGTGCTTGGGAATCTTCCCAGCAGTAATCCACAAATACTGTACATCTGGGGAAATGCAATCCGCCCTTCTATCCTGACAGCTAGCAAACTCCTTATAGTCTAAAGAACATATCCTATCGTTGCACAAGTGTCACTTGCACTTCCTTCTATTCTATGAAGTACAGCATTCATTCTCCCTTTCCTCCTAGACAAAATAAGGCTGATCTCCAACCACACTGCTGCAACATTTTGCGAACTACGTTAATTATTTCCCCTTAAACAGGCAAACAAATAAACAAAAAGAGTTCCAGACTGTATATTGAGCAGAGCCATCTCACTACTCAGCTATCTTTCGTCCATTGCACAGAATCAGAATATTGTGTTAGATTAATACTATTTTAGCACTGAAAGTAAAATATGAATCTGTGTTGTTTGGAAGGCTCAGTCCCAAAACCATCTGTATGCCATGCTCAGACAGCAAAGGTGCACAGAAAGGATCTCACCTAATGCCCAACAACTATAGAGTTATCTCTTGGAGGACATCTGCCAAATGCCAAACTTGGACTTGTTTTGCTTCTGATGCAATACTTTTTTCAATTAGTACTGGATCTCAGGGCCTTGCTAGACCTGCCGGGATAAGCCGGCAGGGAGGCGGGGCGATGACGCACTAACTTTAACGCGCGCCGCCCAGCCTCCTAGACGCACAACGCGCAGGGACGACGGAAGCCCTGCAGTGTCGGCCATTTTTTTTAAGTTTAAAGGGGCCACGTGCGGCCCGAAGACTGCGAAGAAGGTAAGGGGTTTTTCTTAGTTAACCCCCCCATCCGCTCCTGATCCCTTCCTGATCTTTCTCTCCCTCCGTGTCCTGTGTGTCATCTCTCCTCCTTCTCCCTCCATGTGTGTGTGTGTCCTGTGTCGTCTCTCCTCCTTCTCCCTCCATGTGTGTGTGTCCTGTGTCATCTCTCCTCCTTTTCCCTCCGTGTGTGTGTGTCCTGTGTCGTCTCTCCTCCTTCTCCCTCCATGTGTGTGTGTCCTGTGTCGTCTCTCCTCCTTCTCCCTCCCGGGATCTTCCCTGGCCGATGGGCACAGCGCTCAGCACTGTGGCCAGTCCGCGGCTTTTTGCGGCTACTCGCGAGTAAGCGAGTAGCCGCAAAAAGCCACGGAAGTAGCTAGACGTTCCCCAGCCCCGGCCTCAGGCCGGGGCTGGGGAAAAGGCACGCCATAAGCGACTTCGCTTATGGCGCGTTAGAGGAGGCTTCAGTGCGGCCTGGGGACGGATTCCCCTGTGCGTCATGTGGAAGCACAGCAGGGAAAACGGCTCTCAAGGCGCGCTAAGGCCTTGTCTAGCAACGCCCTCAGTGGCCATGATTGAGCTGACTGGGTTTTAGCATTTGCTACAACTGTTTTTCCACCTACCAAATGACTGTTACTTACGCTGGACCTGTTTTGCTTTGGGACGGAGGAATCTCTCGGTTTCACATTTTTCAAGTTTAGGTTCAATCTGTCCCATACTTAGCAAATTTTATTTATGTTTGCATGAACATTTATACATACCTTTAGTGCATTTCTTCAAATACATGTATTTTTGTACTATTTTTTCTTAACATAATGCATTTCAGTAATATAGACATTTTGGCATGAACTTGTTTCTAACACATACTCTTTTAAAATGGAGACTTGCATTGCAAAATTCAGAAAAGTGCAAATTTTGAAACTGAGGCTTGGTTTGCATAGTGGTTCAAAACTACAAATATTCTCCTTAAAGTATCATCCAAATGAGTCACTGTGATCCATAGAAACTCCATCTTACTCACTAGAAAATCCCTCCACCTTGCAATGGGCTATGAATGCCTGTACCTTGTATTGGGCCAAAGAGACAGACTGGTGGTTCTGGAGAACCATAGGGCTTACAACAGATTTCAACAACAGCAGAATATAAAATATTTTTAATTAAAAATGGACGGATGCATTAGTACCTGTAAACTTAGATTCTGAAGCGAGACACCAAATGACAATGGAATATCTTTATTTGTGATCTGCAAAAAGAAAACATAAACCAAAAACATTATTCAACATAAACAGAAACAATTTGCAACATATGGAAGACATACTGTCATAAGTTTTAAAGTTAACTGTCTAGCAACAAATCAAACCAGACATTTCTTAACAATTTCTTCACATTCAGTATTATTTTGAAATCACACCTTACAAGAGGAGGTAAATTGGTGTAACTATCTCTTGAAGTTTACTTAATGTATCCTTGCTTTCATGTATTTATTTTGGTTTACAACAGCTTGTCATCAATGAAGTTGTAGTCACTTAAATTCAAAACACACACTATTAAATTAGATTTTAAAAAGCAAACAGAAGACATATTTCTATGGGGGGAAATATGTAAAATCTGGAAGATTAGCCTGGTCTTAGACAGAAGATAAACTACAGGCATCTTGATTCCTCCCAGAAAAGCTGCTGCAACTTGTAACTGCAGAACCCAGAGAAAGAGTATTCTTGCCCTTGCAGAGGATCAGGTCCTGCTGGATGACTGCATTATCTCCATTCCTGCAAAGGGGGTCAGTCTGGCCTTAACTAGAATTGAATGGAATATTACATTTCTATACCACTCAATAGCCAAAGCTCTCTGGGCAGCTCACAACAGTTAAAAAGCAAACAAACACAGCAACATGAGAAAACACCCTATTACTAAAAGCAAAGTAAAAATAACAGTAAAAACCAGCAGCAATGCAAAGATGTAAAGACAGAATAAAAGATTTCCAACAATAAAAATTGAAAAACTAAAATGCCTAGTAGAATAAAAAGGTCTTCACCGGGCGCAAAAGTGACCACAATGTAGGTGTCAGGTGAGCTTCAATGCAGAGGGCATTCCACAACAAAAAAGGCCCTCACCTCACTTCATCTGCATGATTCATTCTGGCATTGCCAAGCTGGTCTCCTTTCAAGACCTCCACTACTTTTTCTTTGTGTGTCTGTTCTTTGAGAGCTCCATCACACCAGCGATTTATTGCACTCTTGCCATGCCTGGTATGTGTTTTTGCAACGCAGTACTCACATAACGTCATCCCTGTCCTGCAGTCATTTCGCCTCTTCCCCTTCCTTTTCTGTCTTATTTTGGAAAGGGAAAAGTCTGGGTTTTTCCTCTCCGCACACAATAAACCCGCTTCTCTCTCCTGTGTAATCCTGTCCTTGTGCTATATCGGACCATCCCATTTTTTGTTTGGGGGCAAGTGTGTCAAAGGGCAGTCTTGCTGACAAAAGAGGAGGGTGTGGCGGCTCTCTGCTCAACCGTGAAGGGGGAATGAGAGTGAGTGCCCGAACACCTTGCAGAGAAGGTGAGCAAGGCTGCCTCCCGTTCCCAGACTTGGTCCCATTCAACTCTATAGTTCTTACTCCTGAGTAGGCATGTCTAGGTTTCCTGACCAGAACAATGTTGGCTTCCTGTTGCCATGCCAATATTGACCACAAACTTCTTCAAAAACTAATTGTAATACTTTCTCTTCACTTATCTTGTTTAATATGATCTTAGGGGAAAGCATAGTGTGTTGTTTACTGTAATTGCGCAGTTTCAGGCTGCCATACTACTGTATTTGTGCAGAAATAAAAAATATTTTAAAATATATAAAAATTAACTGCAGGGGGAAGGAGAACATGGGGAGCAGGGCGGGAGATTTCGCCAGCACAGTAGTGATACAGGTGAAAAGATACATGAGCTGAAATAGTGCAACAACGCACAGACATGAAAGTGACCAGCATTAGACTCGCTAAGGAAACAGAGGGGGAAACCACAGACTCAAAGCAGGGGGGGAAACTAGGTGTGATGGAGCTCTTAGATTGCGTCTATTTTGATTTGGATATAGTGCCTAGTATAATTTATGTAGAAATAAGTAATATTAAGTTCCTTAAGTCACTAGATTAAGTGGATTCATGCTTTATCTCATCAAAAGGTTCTAAAGCATAAAGGTCAGCATAAAGGTCATTGGGTAGTATGCAATGTGAGTTCTATGTGGAAGACTAATATTGTGACTAACTAAAGTCTCATTCATTTCAGTGTGTCTACTCTACCTAGGACTAACAATGGACATCGCCCATTGTTTGTTTGTTTTAGAAAATTTAACTGACAACTGACACCATCTTTCCTCAGACAGTTCCGGACTGTAGTCACACAACAGGCAAATGTACAAAGACCTTACGACCTGAACCACTGCAGCAATCTTTACAGGTTCCTTATACAGTGGAAACTCTGAGTAGAAAAATTCTATGTATTTGCAATTTGAACTGTTTATACATACATTTCATACACAATACTTACATCATCCTCATATCGAACATGGATGTTGGAAATTTTCAGCTGAAGATTTCTGATGACCTGAGTAACTAGTTTTTCTACAAAAGTATCTTGCTTCTCTTGTTTTTTATCTAAATGAAAGTGAATGTATACCTAATGTTATTAAGCATTGATGAGGACTGGCTAACAAAGTACAGCAATTTAATTCTATGTATTTTAACCAGAGACCTCACAAACACAATATGAAGACACTAAAACACACATGTGATTTGGGATTCTTTTGCTCTGCATGGTGTTCCTCGTGTTCTAAGTGGTATACCACTTCTCCATGTAAAAACGCACTGCTGAATAGCTCACCCATAAAAAGCAATTCCAATTTACAACAGATATAAAATTAAGTATATATTAAAAATTGCATATGAATGCAAATGTGGTAGAGTTGGACTTGGGGAATCTGTGTTCCAGCCCTACCAGGAAGAAAAAGCTTTTCTCAGCACCTCCCCCACTTGGCCCAGAGTGATCATGGCTCAGCAGAGATGACAGGCTACCTCTCTGGTAGAGAAAGCCGAAGGATGGCCATGAATACCAGCCATCACCACCCCGCTGCTTTCCATGTTTGGCTGAGAGGGATGGTAGCCTGGTAGTGGCCCAATACTGTCTCTGCTACAGACAGCGGACTATGCTACAGAGCTGCTCAACAGCATAAAGATCCTCAACCTGTACCCACTCAGCCTGACGGTATCACAAAAACATCACCAAAGGCTGAGTGAATGCAGAGAAAGAAATAAGCTCTATGTTAGTATTGCCTAAACAAACGTTATGGTTGCCTAAATAATTCACTAAGCAGGAAACCAGTCTACCTGAATGCATATTGAATAATACCTCTTAAGAGATTTAGTAAAGGAGTGGCCAAGCCATAGAAGATTTATCTTTAGCAATAGCATGTACCACAATTGTTAAATAATGTTGCCTAAGTAAAGTCTCAAAATATAAAAAAATAAATCACAACTAAGTAATAAATAGTCTCAAACATAAGTAGTGGCTGTGTAACTCCAATTATTCTTGGAGACTAGTTATCTGAACAGATTTTAATCTAGTTTCAGGCCTGGCTTTAATACAGAAACTACCTTGGCCACCCTAATAATCATAATACTCATAAAAAAAAATTCTTACCCGCCTCTCCCTCTGGATCGAGGTGGGGAACAACATTAAATACAAAAAATACTATAAAATACAATAAAATACATAAAACTGATTAAAAACATATAAAAACTAATACATTATTAAAATAACACCAAGGCATCTTAAAATTTGACTGGGTAGGCCTGCCAGAAGAGATCAGCCTTTATTGCTTTTTGAAATTCAGAGAGACTGTTAAGTTGGTGAATCTGTCCCAGCGAGCCATTCCACAGTCTGAGAGTGGCAGAAGAGAAGGTCCTCTGGGTAATGGTTGTGCTGGGAGAAGGACAGGGCGAGTGCAACCCTGCTAACTCTCCTGAACCTCTCAGCAGATTTTGATGCCATTGCCCTTGGCATTCTTCTGAACAGGCTCTTTGGGTTGGGAGTTGGAGGCATGGTAAAATGGTGGTTCTGGTTTTACTTGGAAAGTCAATTCCAGAAGGTGGGGCATTACTGCTTAGCCCCATGGCATTTATACTATGGGGTCTCACGGGTTTCCATTTTGTCCCAAGTGTGTTTAAAATATGTTGTTAATGTTTTATTTGTATTTTATCTTGGTTTTGTAAACCACCCTTGAAGCTATGCAGAAGAACAGTAAAGAAAATTTTAAAATAAAGGTAAAATTAAATCGAACTATTTACAAAACATTAGCTATATTTTTCAGTTTTTAAGTCCACCATATAGCCTTTCTAAAATCTAATAAAAACAACAGAATCCTCAAAAAGTAAACCATGCCAATTACAGTAGGACTAACGTCTCAGTATACACAGCCAAAGATTTAGGGACTCTGCATTTTTTACTTGTTTTAATACAAGTTTTATATATTGCCCTCTCCTTCATCCAGTCCCTTTTTTGCTTTAACTGCTTCTACACAAGAGGGCTTACTCCTGAGTAAAAATGCCTAGAGTAGCACTCTTAAGTAGTATTGTCCTGTCTACTCCAACAAATAAAATTGATATTTCATTTTACTTTACCTATATCTGCAACCTTCTGTTTTGCATCTTCTATTCTTTGCAGTTCCCTCTGTTTTGCTTCCAATTGATGTTTTTCTTCTTTTTCAGCATCATATTTAATACCTGACAAAATGGATTAATTTAATGTCACATTCTGAAAACCAATCTAAAGACAAGCTGTGATGAAATAAAGAATATATTTAGTGTGTCTTACATCCTATAAAAACAGTGAGATTTAAGGGAAAACGTACTGAAAGCCATCCTGTTCCTCAACTTTCAAGAATAAAGTATTGTTTTAAAACCTTTTCCCCCATTCATGGTCAAACTAAATTAATAAGAAAAACTACTTAAAGAAATCATTCCTACAAGAATTCATTCCCATGAAATCACTGCGTGAACAAATACCTGTAGATAAGAATCTGCTAGAGACACAAAATCTCTTTCCACACGCCACAGAAATAACTGCCTAGAGTTAAGGGATCAGAAACAAGTTCTGAAATGCCCTCAAACTGATCACACATAACAGAAGGGGGGGGGGAGAATTCAGACAACGGATACGAGAGGTAAGGATGCGGCCATTAACAGGGCTCAACAAAACACTAATTGTGACATCACCATGATTGTAGGATGGCAGGATGCTTAAGACAACCTGCAATTTCACAGGACAGGGCTCACCTCCTTCAAAGAAATGTGAACTCTACCTCATGAATCTCTCTAGTAGTATTTAACTGTCACATCTAGGCTAGTGGAAGGATTAAGAGAATCAAACTAAGCTGATCCTTTCCTTAGTGTCATGCCCTGCGTGGACATGGAGTCAGGGGATGAGGAATTGGAGCCCAGCACCAGCTCAGGAGGCGTGAGTCGGGATTGGCAGAGTCCCCTGTGGAGCCAGAGGGAGGAGGGCCATGCACAGGTGTGCCAGCGGAGGCCCCTGCCAACTCAGAGGGCTTGGTGCCAGTGGAGACCTCTGCCAGTCGGGAGGATTCAGGAGAAGAAACAAACATACCTGCGTTGAGTCAGCAGCGTGCCGAGAAGGAAACCAGGCGGCGCTCGCGCCACCTTTATCTAAAATGCCAAGCAATCAAGGAACAGCTGAGGGGCCATGACTCAGCACTCTGACTCAGCATAAATACGCAGCAGCCAGCCGAGGTAGCTTTGTCAGAGATTAACTGAACTTCCTGGCGAAAGCCTCTGTTCCTGAATCTCTTGACCCCGTGCCTTGCTTCTTGGATCCTTGTTCCTGATTCCTGCCTTGACTCCTGGACCTCGTGATTACGTCTCTCTGATCTGGACTCCTGTTTGACCTAGGACTGGATTGTGACTTCGCTTGCCTGTTCTTGCCCTGTGGACCTTCGGACTGCTGTGTGGACTTCGCTGATTGCTGGTTGTGCTGACCCTGGACTGAACTCTCGACTATGTCTCTTGCCAAAGCCCTGGACCTCGGACTGGACGCTAACTACTCTCTCTGCCATGAGCCTGGCCTGCTGCCTTGTTTTCCTTCCTGCGGCATCCAAGCCTCTTGCGTTTTCCCCTCCTCACCTGCCTGTGTTCTTGAATAAAACAAACCGTTGCTTTCCTTTCAGTTCCCAGCGTTTATCATTGTCAGCCTTTGGCTGCTTTCCCGGACACTATGTCAAATAGGACAATAAGGAGGGTAGAAGTAAAGCCCCTAAGTAGCAGGAGTTCCAAACCTGTGACACTATCATAGAGACAGAGGAAGCTTCCCAGAGCTCCTGTAATCATATAGAATGAGAGGGATAAGGACCACACAGCAGAACTGGATGACTTCTGGGGATGGGATCTGCTCTTTGCCTAGCTCTATGGCCACACATAAGGTTTCACCATAAACAGACTGCTCAGGCGTGAGCCATGACATCCAAGGAAAAAAATGGATAGCCAGACCAGTTTCTCAGGTAAAATTAATGAGAGGGAGAGCTCTCCCCACTTATTATGCCCTGATCCCTGATTATCATTTAATTAATGTAAATGATAATTAAACATTGTGGTCAAATTTTTAAACCCAAAGCAGTGTGACTAATGGAATGTCACCATGAAGTACCTCAACGTGCAGTTCGGGAGGCAGAAATTATAATACCTTTTAAATGCCTCCTGAAAACGCAGCTTTCACACAGGCTTTCCCTGCACTATAAACTGCTGCTTGATTTTATGTGGTATTTTAAACTTTTTAAAGTTTTACATTGTGTCTTGTCATGTTGTGTTTTATGGTTTTAATTGTGAACTGCCCAGAGAGCCTCGTCTATTCAGCAGTATACAAATGTAATAAAATAAATAAATAAACTACAACGGACTCTAGATGCTGAACAATAGTGAATACTACTAGCCAAATGATTTCCTTTTGTTTACCTATACTTGAGGAGTCTGACAATGTTTTGTTTGACTCGGGGAGTTTTCTTACAAAAGTTGCTGATTCCAGAAGACTGGTGGAATCCAATGGATTTCTGGATGCTCTTGGGGATTTTCCAGTGGAGAGAGCAGGTGATCCAGCCAAGGCCCTAGCCTCACTGTGGAACAGTGAGATGCGGAGGGCCATCAACTTGATTGCACTTGAGCGCCCTCTCCAGCCCTGAAGAGCACTCTGGGAGCTGTGGTCAATGAAACAGGCTAGATGTCGGCTAGAGCACAAATGGTGTAAGGCTCAAAGCAAAGATGACCGAGCACACTCTAGTGCGTATAATCGTGCCTTTTGCATGGCAGTGTATGCAGCAAAGGCTCATTTTGTTGCCTCCATTGCAACAAATTCCAAAATCACTTGTCTCCGCAGTGAGCTTGACACTGTTAGTGCAGCTCCAGCCGAGATGTCTGATGCCACCATCTGCCACCAACTTTATATTCCTTCCGGAACCTCCTGAAAACATCGTTGTTCCAGGAAGCCTTCCCTTAATGACCAGCTGTGGTTTTATTGCACCTTGTTTCTTTTAAATGTACTTTTAACATGATTTTAATATATTTTTATTCTATTTTATTTTGTCTACCTCTCTGAAATTCTGAATGGTGAGCAGTAATAACTGATAATAGATCATACTGCCCAAAATTACTGTACAATTAAAAAAAAAAAGACAGAAATCATACCAGATATATTATTTGCAGAGCTACATTAAACAAACAATTCTATCAATCCCCTTTTTTAATGAACTTACTGGCTGTAGGCACTATAAGCAAGTAAACTTCATCTAATACAGCTTCAACTGGTTGAGTATAAAGATTTTTCCATGGAATTTGCAAATTCAGTTGACCTATAAATAGAGGAATACAGATGTCTATTATATTTGAAACTATCTGTAGCAATAAAATGTTTAATAATATTTATTTAAAAAGCATTTAATACTGTTCTTTCACATCAATTTTCTGCTGCAGTGCAAGATATCCAAAATATGTACTCAAATAACAAGAAATACAAAGGTCTACTATTCTTATGGGCTTTCACCACAATCAGCGCCTTTGTACATGTAGTTCAAAGTTCATGTAACACTTGAGAAGTTATGCTTTCCCCCAAAATCGAAAGAGCACCCTGTGGAGAGCCCTGTCAGGTGGGGACCACAGCACACAGGCAATTAGCCCTTTGATCACCTCCCATGTTCACAGTGAACCCACCCACCATGGAAGCTGCTATCAATGGGAGCTTCACTCTTGGGAGATAATTGCAGCTGCAGGGTAGGATGATTTTTGACAGGACCTCCAAGGGGGAAGAAACGTTTAAAAACTATCCCCATGTACCATGACCAGGACTCCTGCACCTATTTCCACTTTTAAAAAAACACACACATTCGGAGCAGCTACTGCCACTGTTATTGCGAATGGGAATGACAAAAATGGTGGTGAGGGAACCCAGCTCTCTCTTCAAAGAACTTGCTGGAGACTCAGGGAAGTGTGAAATGTAAGTAGGGCACACTCAAGGGTCACTTCAACATTTAAAACCCTGATGATCACCTTGGTAAGTGGGTGATCTTGTCCATTTTTCCCAACCTGTCACTGTCAAACCCTGTGCAAATTAGCCTATATGCAGTCTCATCTTGTAAATTTCTTTGTATGTTTTATATTGCACTTTGTTCCTTTTGACAGCTGAAACATACAAGGATATTGGCAAGGCAAGGCTATATATATCTGACAGCTACAAGTGCAAAAAAACTTTTTTAAAAAATGAACACATTTCTACAAATTCATGGGGCTTCAAAAATGACAGCCCCACTTGCACAAATCTCTAGGGCCAAATTTAAAAACAAATGAACTGAGGAATGAAAAGGGGTCGTGATCAAAGCGGAGAGGCGGATCAGACGGGCAGACAAGATGGGTTTGCCACAAAGGACACTGCAATACTGCATGAGGAGCAAGGGAGAGACCAACCCACAATGAGCCTGATTATCTGTCAGTCATACTGTAGATTGTTCCAAATCCAACTCACAATGCATAGCTTATTCACAGGGTGGGTTACCATGTCATGTGAATATGGCCAAAGAGTTCCTTCTTTATAGAAGACTAAACAAACAGAGACTTCAGATTTTAAAGGCAAAGCTAAATTAGTGACCATTCTTAAGATGATCTCAGTGAATTAGAGATGACAATGAAGTAATTATTAGGCATTTCATACAGGTATATTACTGATAATATCACAAAATCACAGAAAACACTTTTCTAGGTTATATAACTTTTTGCTCCATAGTTAATAAAACATGTAACACAAAACATGTAAGCCAAAAATAAGAATGGATGAAACAATGTTTCTTTACTTGAGGCAAGGTTACAGCAGTTCATGCAGACACAGCAGTTCCAAGCTCCACATTCCTAAATTCTGAATTCCCATCAAGCGGTAGAGATTTCACTCACCCGAATTCAGCTAAAACTTATATTAATCTAATATCATGTCAGCAATTGGGCAACATTATATTAGAAAATTACTTCCTGATTTTTAAACACAGTTCTCCATGCCAATGAAGTGCCAAATACCAGCATGCTTTAATGACAAGGCCAATAGAAGAGGTGCTACCAGATAAACAATGAGGTCTATTTCCTAACACTGCTTTTTCCAGGAGTATCACATCCTTTCACAATTCAAAAGTCTTGTTTGGGAAATAAGTGGCATTTGGTTGTTGGTAGGGTCCATGTTTTCATGGGGTATACAAGGTTCAGTTTCTTCACACACCATTAAGGGCTCCTAGGGCTAGGAATCAGATCATAGGAAGCACAAGCCTGATCACTTCTGGTCACTGGTATATCGTCTCTGCCCCCTGGTGTGTGGTTGTGGGAGGTCACAGATAGTTCACATCATCTGTTGCCTTTATCCATCCCACTTTACCTAGCAGGTGGAATGGTGCATCTGACAGCAGATAGGCTACCAGACTTTCAGTCCATATCCTTTCATTTCTAATTTACATAAGCTGTGGCAGATCAAGTTGTTTCCTGTTCTAACCCCTCCTTGGTGGTTGTGTCATCCCTTCACTGTGGTCACAACATATGGATCACCACAGAATCTGAAAATTATAGCCAGGACTCGGAAGACATTTATATTCCAAATTCTAATTAGGTTTTTAAAAAGATAAAAATGCCGCAACCTAAACCTACTTTAAATATACAAATCAGCTCTTATTATTTAGAAAATCATACAAGATCTCATACAAATCTCTCCAAACATGTAATAATACTAACAATACACCAAATGAGGAAAGCAAGGGAAAGAGTACAAGAGGTATAGCAAGCAATCTGGGTATTTGGATCAGAATTAAAGTAATTTTATTATGGGAAATATTGGGGGACTTGCTAGACCTATCAGATAATCCGGTGGGGAGTAGGAGTGACAGCATGCTACAGCTAGCGCGCACCGTCGCCCTTTTCTAGACGTCAACACGTGACGAGGCAAGGGAAAGCCCCGTCGCATGCTCCGATTTTTCCCCCCTTAAAGGGCGATGTGTGCAGGAGCGCACCCACAAAACAGGTAAGTCTTTTTTAAAAATAATAAAGGGTTCCCCGATCCCCCTGATTTCCCCCCAATGCCTGATGCCCCCCCTGCCCGCTCGCTCGTCCTCCCCCTGTCTGCCATGCCCGTCCCCGATGCCCGTGCCCGCTCCCCAGGCCCGTCCCTGTCCTTCTTCCCCCCCGCTCGCTAGGCCCGTCCCCATCCTTCTTTGCCCCCCGCTCGCCAGGCCCATCCCCGATGCCCGTGCCCGCTCGCCAGGCCCGTCCCCCATCCCCAATGCCCATCCCCGTCCTTCTCCCCCCTCTCTCCTGCCGGGTCCGTTCTTTCCCCCGGCCCCCATCTCCTCCCCCCACCGTGATTTCCCCCCCCCCCGGCGAGTAAGCGAGCAGCCAGGAAAAGCCACGAACCCTGCTAGACCTTCCGCAGCCCTGGCCTGAGGCCGGGGCTGCGGAAAAGCCGGTCCATAACCACATCCGGTTATCCCAGTTCAAGCGAGGACTTAGCCCGGCCTGACCCCGGGATCCCCTGTGCGTCATCTGGATGCACAGGAGGGAGACCGGGACTCACACCGGGCTAACGCCTCATCTAGCAATGGCCTGAAAAGGTATATATCAAAGATAGATTAAACAGAATGAGAAAAAGATTAGATGCTATTAGTAAATTGCCAATTATAGACCAATTTACAGTGAGTCATTCATTGCAAGCTGCCCCAAAAGTAGCACACTGCAGGGAAAAGAGGTCTGGGAAGAGGAAAATAGCTATTTTTAAAGGAAGTGTGAACTGTTTCGTGTTTCTATAGATCCTTTTTAGGTCCAGCAAAGTAAATTTGCTGGCAAGAAAGTGGTCCCTTATAGCCTAGCATCATACTGTTATTCAGTACAAACAATTATTCAATAACTGAATAGTCTATAATCCTAATACAATGAGAGAGAAATGATGTATTTGTTATTCCACAGCAAATAAAAGAGCTTAAGGGTGCAACCCTACAGGACTGTTGCCCACAAGAAGGAAGTCTGGTCTCAGAAAACGTCTAGTGGAGTCACACTGCTGGGGCTAGGTCCAGGGCTTGAATCCAGAGGATCCTCAGCTTCTCCTCTCCTCTCCCCTCCCTGTCCACTGGTATTCTCCCTTCCTACTCTCACCAACCCTCTCAGAGATCACAACAGCAACCTCAGAAGAGAAACTGAAGCAGAGTTTACTGTGGTAGCTTCAGGAGTAGCAGGGGCTTGGAATCCCCATTCAGATTTCCCTTTCGAAAGTCACAGCAGTGTCTACGGCCTTGGGAAGAGAAATCTACTATAACTTATGGTTCCTGGGATGCTCCTCCAGAAACATAAGATTGCTCTGTAAAATGCACTGCACATTAAAATTGCTGTGTAAAATTGCTTTGTAAATTCCCCATGTTGGCTGGGGAATACTGGAAGTTGTAGGACTTCTTTTCTGTCTAAGCATGCATAAGATTACACCCTAAATAAGTCTTACACTCTAATCCTATGGATATTTGTTCAAAAATAAACCTTACTAAGTTCAATGGGGCTTACTCGCAAGTAAGTAGATATAGGACTGCAGCCTAAAGTGATCTTTTGCGCTTTATCAATTAAATCTGTATAAATTGATCTTATGAGGTTTAGTCAATTAAATCCAATTAAGATGGTCCGCCCCAAAAGTCTGTGGATGCGGATGGTTTTCTGATGGCTCTCCGGGATTTTCGTATCACCTTGGCAGGCAATTTTGTCAAAACACTCCATTCCAGAGAAATTCCATTTCTCTGGAATGGAGAAATGGCCCAGGCAGCTGACACAATTGCTCCTGAGTGTTCTCTCCCATGGAGTGGAGCCAAGTAAGTCTGCTGGTTTTCCAGGGCATTGCAGATGATGAAACAAGTAAAATGTTGACTAAAGTTACACTGGCAGAAAACTCAGACCAAGTCCTCCCAAACACAGGCTAGATCTCATTTTAACGCCTACTCCCCGGCCATTGCACTTCTCTACCAAATTGCACCTCTCCACCACCACTGTGTTTGCAGAGTCGCCCAGAGGAGCTTTTATAAGTGGTCAGAGGTTACCCCCTGGCCTGCAAGAAGAAAAAGTGGATCACTTGATAGCCTGCTGTGACAAATTTGTCCTATACTTTGCAGATAAAATCAATCATATCCATTCCAACTTGGATGCCAGAGTTGATTCAGGTCTAGCGGATGTAACTTTTGCTTCCGCTTGTCCAGTTACAATGGATTCTTTTCCATGATAAAAACACACACCACTGTACTGGATAATTTCTGGCTAGTCTCTAATATTTCATTCTTGGGCAAGATGCTGGAGCATATGGTGGCTTCTCAACTTCAGGGATTTCTGGATGATGTAGATTATCTAGATTGATGAAACTCTGTTTTCAGGCCTGGTTATACAACAGAGACTGTTTTAGTCATCTTGGTGGATAATCAACACTGGGAACTGGATGGGGGAGTATGTCCCTGTTGGTTCTGCTGGACCTTACAGCAGCTTTCAATGCCATCAACCATGGTCTTCTTCTGAGGCATCTTTTCAAACTGGACTGGGAGGCACTATTATACAGAGGATGGTACTGGAGGATTCCTCTTTGATGCCGTGGCCATTGGCCTGTGGTGTCCCTCGCGATTCCATCTTATCCCCCATGCTATTTAACACATACAGTAAACTTCTGGGAGAAATTGTCCAGAGTTTGGGGGTTCAATATGCTGATGACATCCAACTCAACCTCTCCTTCCATTCAAATCCAAGGAAACGGTTCTAGTTCTAAATCAGTGTCTGATGTCAGTAAAGGACTGGATGAGAGCTAACAAACTGAAGCTTAATTCAGACAAGATAGAGGTACTCCTCATTAGTCAAAAGACAGAACAGGGAATTCAACCTGGACAGGGTTACACTCCCACTGAAGACTCAGGTTCGCAGTTTGAGTAGACTCCTGGACTTGGCTTTGAACTTTGATGCCCAGGTTTCAGCGGTAGCAAAGAATACATTTGTGCAGCTGTGCCTAATGTACCAACTGCACCCATTCATAGTGATGTCTGATCTGACCACAGTCACACATGCCTTAATTACATCACCTTTGACTATTGTAATGTGCTCTACATGGGACTGCCTTCAAAAACTGTTCAGAATCTTCAGCTGGTCCAGAATGCTGCAGCCAGATGGGGCCGGTTACAAAGAGTATGTGATTCCTTTGTTACAGCAGCTTCACTGGCTACCGGTCTGTTTCTGGGCAGAATTTAAAGTGTTGATTATGATCTATAAAATCCTATATCACTTGGGATCAGGCTACCTCCCTCTCTGCTATACTTTGCTGGTGGAAGGAGAGCAGAGAAGAAGCAAACATAGCCTCTCTTGGCAGGGAGTTCCACAGCCTCAAAGCAGCCACTGAGAAGACCCTCTTTCACGTTGCCAACAAACACTTCTTTCACGCTCTCTCTGTGCTATCCTCCCACCAGCAGATAAAACCTTTTTATTCAAGCAGGCTTTTGGTGTGTAATTGGGTCTATGGGCTTCGATGTTGTTTTTATGTTATTGGTGTGTTTTTAATTGTGTTTTAAGCATTTGTGATTGTAAGCTGTCTTGAGTGCCATTTTTCTTAGTAGAAGAGCAGGATACAAATAAATAAATAAATGTGTATAAGAAAAAAAAATAATTCTGGGGGGAAAGCTTGTTCCCTTTATTGTTAGATAATGTATGCACATGTTGCTGAAGGTGCTATCTAAGATAGCACTAGAATTTACAGTTTTTGTAAGAGCTTGTGTTAAGAACAAATCTGATTTTTCAATATACCATGTGATTAATTTGGGGTATTTTATAAAAAATTAATCAAGCTACCCAATCAACTAAAACTGCCTGATACACACTTCAATACACAGAACTTTATTAAGTATATCTAAATAAAGACTACTATATTCTGCATTCAACCAAAAACAGGACAACTTACAATACTAAGATAAGAATAATAAAACAGAATAATAAAAACATAGCAAATCAGAGTCAATCCAACACCAAGCTTTTAGGAATACAATTCTAAATATAATAGTTATTTACTGTGACAAAACACTAGGGAATTCCACTTACCAATATGTCCCGCTTTTACTTTAAATGGTACATCAAACTGATACTGTAAAGATAAAACATTTTTTGAGAATTACTTCAGTATAAAATTAGTGGTTTATTTTAACTGTACAAGCCTTACACATGCATGAACATTGTACCACTTATCAAGATGAGTTTTATAAATAAATACTATATAAAGAAACCATTAAATACCATGCAGTGATGAGTAGCAAGACATATAACTTCTGGTACAAACTACATCTGACAAGGGTAATGAACCTAAGAGCCCCTTTATTTATTTACAATATTTGTATACTGTTCCACATCTAGACAGATTCTGTAATGGTGAACAACAAGAAATAAAATGAACAAAACATAAAAAGAAGAAACATGACATTAAAATCATTCTTAATACTGGCTGGTCAACCAAGGAAAGTTTCCTGGAAAAGAGCTGTTTTTAGGAGCCACTGAAAACAAAACAGTGTAGGTGCCTACATGACTTCTAGGAAGGGAGCCACCAAACTGAAGGCCCTTCTCCAGGTAGACTCTAGTTGGGCCATAGGTCCATGTAGAACCACCAGGATGATCTCAATGATTGACCTCAATGATTGATGACCTCAGTGATTGGATTTTTTGTTTATTCCATTCCTGCTCTTTTTGGTAACTACTTTATGGTTTCCCATTTTGTTTGATTCTATTGGTTAAAGCAAATATAAATATATTACTTACAGCCTTATAGTAGACTAATTGAAATCTTAACTTATTCATGATTTAAATGTGTCTATTTGAAGTGTGACTATGGCCATTGCTAGACGAGGCGTTAGCCCGGTGTGAGGCCCGGTCTCCCTCCTGTGCATCCAGATGACGCACAGGGGATCCTGGGGTCAGGCCGGGCTACGTCCTTGCTTGAACCAGGATAAGCGGATGTGCTTATTATTATTATTATTTATTTATATAGCACCATCAATGTACATGGTGTACATGGCCCGGTCTAGCAGGGTCTGTGGCTTTTCCCAGCTGCTCGCTTACTCGCAAGTAGCCGGGAGAAGCCATGGACTAGGCACAGCACTCCATAGGAGCGCTGTGCGCATCGGGACCAGGGGGGGGAATCAAGGACGGGGGGGCGTGGAGGGGGCATCGGACATGACGAGCGGGGATGGGGATGGGCATGGCGGACGGGGGGCAGACATGACGAGCGGGGACGGGCATGGTGGACGGGGGACGGGCATGACGAGCGAGGACGGGCATGGCGGACGGCGGGGGGGAAAAGGACGGGGACAGGCCTGGCGGACAGGGACAGGGCCTGGCGGACGGGGGGAGGATGGGCAAGCGATCGGGCAGGCGGGGCATCAGGCATTGTGTGTGTGGGAAATCAGGGGCAGGGGGAGCGGGGGACCCTTTATTTTTTTTTTAAAAAAAAAAACCCTACCTATTTTGGCGGCGTGCTCCTGCACACATGGCCCTTTAAGTTTTAAAAAAATGCCGGATGCCAAGGGGCTTTCCCTTGCCCTGTTGCGTGTTACGTCTGGAAAAGGGCGACGGCGCGCGCTAGCCGTAGCGCGCCGTCGCCCCTACTCCCCACCGGATTATGTGGTAGGTCTAGCAAGGCCCTCAGTCTCTATCCAATTTGCTAAATATACAGCATAAGAAGGTCGACAACTTTTAAGTGGACAACCCAAGCTTGAAGAGTTTTTGAGTTATATGCATAAATTACTTGCTCAATATGTTTTAATATGTTAGTTCTTTTATTATAGAGTCAACTATTGCAATAGTGGTTAATTTTTGTTTCCTCTGAACTTACCAGCGCATTTTCTTTTATTTCAAGATTCTTAAGCGCTACAGCTCCTGTTGTGAAAAAAAACAGTGATTAGAGAACTATGGTGATGTTTTATAAAATTATTTTACAACAGGAAATACTTTTTTCTATTCTGTGTACATTCCAATCTTCAATGGAATCTTACCTCAGATTAAAGGACCACCTTTCTCCATGGACTGCAGTCCAACAATGGAATTACCTGGGAGTAAGCTCTACTGAACTCTATTATTATTATTATTATTATTATTATTGAATCATAGAATAGCAGAGTTGGAAGGGGCCTACAAGGCCATCGAGTCCAACCCCCTGCTCAATGCAGGAATCCACCCTAAAGCATCCCTGACAGACGGTTGTCCAGCTGCCTCTTGAATGACTCTAGTGTGGGAGAGCCCACAACCTCCCTAATTATTTGCAACAAATTATTTGTTGCATTTGTATACCGCCCCATAGCCAAAGCTCTCTGGGTGGTTCACATAAGACTTACTTCTGAGTAGGCATGTTTAGGATTTTGCTATACTTTTGTACCTTTAAAATATATTAAGGCCTTAGCTACACCAGGCTATATCCCGAGGTAATACCCAGGATCGTCCCTGTGTGTCCAGATGATGCACAGGGGATCCCGGGATCAGGCAGGGATCATCCCTCCCTTGCCCCGGGATATAGCCCTACCCTTTGGCCCTGCTTTTTCTGCAGTCTCGGGCTGAGCCTGAGACCACGGAGCATGTGGCCCGTTTCCACGGCTTGACCCCGCTTCGCGCGATTACTTGCGCAGACCCGGGAGCCGCGCATGGGACACAGCACACCTCAGGAGCACTGCGCCCATCGGTGCTAGGGTGGGGGGAGCGGGGAAGTCATTTTTTTTAAAAAAAAAACTTACCTTGAGTCACTTGAGCGCTCATGCGCTGCCAGCCCTTTAAAAATTAAAAAATGGTGGGCGCAACACCTCTCTTCTTGAGGTCGTCGTGCCTTACGTGTTAACTGGGGTGAGATCTCGTGTTATTAACAACGCAAGGTCTCCCCTCCTCTCCCCCGGACTTTACAGTAGGTCTAGCTAAGGCCTAAGACACAGGACCAGTTTGCTCAATCAAACAGTCCACCATGACTTGTTTAAGCCATGGTGGGTTGTAGCAGAATGGGCTGCCATTTTAATATTCAAGTTGTGGCATAACCCTAAAACATGCATAACCCATGGTCCTGGGTTTGGACAACATGAAGAGCAAAAGCTGTGGCCTGAATATTCAGGATGGTGCCGTCATTTTGCACTAGATTTGGTACCTTTACCTCTGAATGTTTGTTTTTTAAAGGATTCAATCCTAGGCATGTTTACACAGAAAAAAGTCCTACAATTATCTACATTCCCCATAAAGGCTAGGGAATGCTGGGTGTTTAGGATCTTTTCCCATCTAAACATGCATAGGATTGTGCCTTTCCTCTATCTAAGACTACTGGAGAGCTTTGCTTGTGTCAATAAGATTTCTAGAACATCATTTCCCTTTCTGTCTCCCATCAATGGTAATCTTTTTGCCCACTGCTAACAATCTAAGAGACAAGCCACATGAGAATCACTTCATTTCAGAAGTCTTCTTTTCCTAATAAAAGGGTCAAGTATTACTAAAAGTCATTAGACTGTGTGTCTGATCCTGATTGACCTCACTGGTGGCCAAGAAAGCATAATCTCAGAAGCTGACCTTAGGGCTCAGGCAGGTTCATATGGCTGGGGGCAGTCCTTCAAATAACCTGCTCCAAAACTGTTCAGAACTTCAAAGGTTAGTACCAGTACTTTAAATCAAGTCTGGAAATAAATGGGTAATAAATACAACTGACTCATAATTGTTAAAAATGATCAAACCAACTAGCTTCCACAAGCATTCTAGCAGCAGAGAGCCAGTATGCTGTAGTGCCTAGAGTGTCAAGAGATCCAGGTTTTAGTCCTTACTCGGTCATAAAAGCTGACTGGGTGACTTTGGGACAGGGTTGTTGTGAGAATAAAATGGAGAGGAGGAGGTTTATGTACGCTGCTTTGAGTTCCTTGGAGAAAAAAGGCAAGCTAGAAATGTAATAAATTTTACACCAGCTGAAGTTACCAAACTGCCTTTAAATGGCAGCACTACAGAAGCTAGTCTGGCAGTTACCAGAGCATGTGTAATTAAAGTTAGTATCCTGTTTATTTCCTTTGAACTCGCCTCAGATCCTCTGCCAATTATTGTGTTAATCAAACCAAGCATCCTTGTCATTCTTATCTATGTACACATTAAATATCCGGAGCAAACATCCCAAAACTACACAGGCAAATACCCCAAACCCAATTTTATTGTTTTTTGCACATCAGAGGGATATGGGCATAAATATCTCTAAGTTCAGGGAACTGAAAGGATTTCAATGTTCAGCCACAACATACTCCAAAGTATTGTGTCATGCTTCTGAATTTCCTTTGCCTCCTCAAGGAGACATGCCTGTTCAGTTACAATTGCATTTGGTATACCACAAGGAAAATAATTAGAACAGCAGCAAACTCAAAACCAGCAAGAAGCCACACTCAAATGAATCTGAACTATCATGAAGCCTAAAGGAATCTGGGGAAGGTGGGGCTTCGGCCAAAAATAGGTTTCCTACTCAGGGTAGAATTGGAAAAACCAGTTCTGCAAGAGTGTGACATACTCTGTAGAAGGATCTATGTAGGACTATTTCCAGCAAGAGAAATCGTGATCTCACAACTAAAAAGAAATAGTACTTTCAAGGAAGAATTTAAGGAATTTGGAACTGAATAATAATAATAAAAAACCTACGGGTAGTATCGTATTGTGCCTGTGCACTAGAAGGGGTGATGATAGAATTATTCTATGATTCTATATGGAATCAGTTACCTAGGGAGGTTGTGGGCTCTCCCACACTAGAGGCATTCAAGAGGCAGCTGGACAACCATCTGTCAGGGATGCTTTAGGGTGGATTCCTGCATTGAGCAGGGGGTTGGACTCGATGGCCTTGTAGGCCCCTTCCAACTCTGCTATTCTATGATTCTATATGGGTGACTGTTGGTGCAGTGGAGATTTAATGATTCTACAAGCAAGCCCAAACAAACAGAAACACTCATTTCCAGAATGGGGCAGGCTATTGGAGCTTGCAGAAAGAAGCTCCACTGACCTATCCCAATCTGGAAACAAGTGTTTCTGCTAATTTCCGGGGTTACTTTTACAACCAGTAGTGGCCCTTTTGAAGGCACCATTACCTGCAGAGGCCTGTTTGTTGGGCACACGAGAAAGGGTTTTGTCCTGTGTTGCCCCCAAACTATTAAATGTTCTCTCTCAAAAGTACAATTGTCCCCATTCTTTTGGCCTTTAGAATGAGTGTAAAGACACAGCTTTTCGATTTAGCCTTTTTAAATGTGTAGTTTTTACTGTTTTACTGTCTTTATTGTTGTAAGGTTTTGTTGTTTTAAATTGTCATACTGCCTTTACATCTTATTTTAGCAGATAAGGTAGGATATAAATGTTGATTTTTTTTAAAAAAAAATAAACTGCTAATTCCCTGTTGCACAAGCAGTCATTCCTGCTGGCACAAAAGGAACAGCAGGAGTACAGTGGCAATATAAGATACTGCCCTAACTGGCAATGTTCTGTAATTCACACCAACTGATCTACTCTACAATGGTATCTATGTTGTATGAAAATACTCCAAGTGAATTGTGTCTGAATATACAGACCCTGTTCGCGCATCATGGCAGCGAATCGTGGATTATTATTATAATTATTATTATTATTATTATTAAAACAATCAATAAAACCGTACAGCATAAAAACAATATATAATGGTCAGCAATAAGATTCTAAAAAGGGAAGGCAGTGCCTTTAATGCCTGCTTAAAGATATTCAAAAAAGGCAGCAGGCACTTTTCAACTGGCAGGCCATTCCACAGCTGAGCGGCGGCAAAGGATAAGACTGTCTAGCATATGACTGCCAATCTCACATTTGGCAGTCATAGAAGATGACCTTCCGAGGACCTTAAGTAGCAGGCTGGAACACTGCTCATTGTAAGCAACATTTCGATTGGAATGACTGGAGGCTGTCAATGTGATATGCGAACCTGGATCCAGAGGTGAACCTATGGTTTGTTGTTATGTTAACCACTGGGTAGTTTAGCCCCCTAAGAAACTCAGTGGTCTGAGTTTGCACATCACGCTGACCATCTCTAATCACACCTATAGGAGGCTGTTTACAGTAAGTGGAAGCAGCTAGTGCTCAGCACAAACTAAGAACTCTGGTCTGGTATTTTCATGGTTATGTCCAACTTAGTTCTTTGTTATTCACATTTTACAAGCCAACGGGGGATGGGGAACCTTGGTTATCAGAACATATTAGTTCAGTTTCTACATTAGAAGACCAGAGTTCACTTCTAGAACACTTGGGTGGAAACTATGAAAATAAGTAGGAAAAAAAGGTGGGGGGAAATAGAGACAGGCCTGCTGGCATCTCTCTTTTTTTTTTTTTTGCACTTTCAGTATGAATAGATATCAATCATGACTGATTATTAATCACGTCTAAGAACATAAGAAGACCCATTCTGGATCACACCAAGCGTCCATCTAGTCCAGTCTGTTCACTCAGTGGCCAACCAGTGGTTGACTGGGAACCCACAAGCAGGAAACAACTGCAACAGCTCATGTTCCCCAGCAACTGGTGTACACAGGCACACGGCCTCTCAGGACTAGTAGCCATTGATAGCGTTTTCTTCCAGGAATTTGTCTAATCCCCTTTAAAAGCCATCCAAATTGGTGGCCATCACTATTCCTGTAGTAGAACTTCCTTTTATCTGTCCTGAATCTCCCACCAATCAGCTTCATGGGATGACCCCATGTTCTAGTATTTTGGGAGAGGGAGAAAAATGTCTCCCTATACACATTCTCCACACCACATATAGATTTGGCCAACTCTCCACTTACCCTCCTATTTTCCAAGCTAAACAATCCAACTGTTGTAACCTTCCCTCATAGAGGAATTGTGTGGATTTTATTACACAAAAATGCCTAACCTTTAATGCTGCTTCTCCCCCCCCTTTTTTAACTGAAAATAAAAATTTCTCACACTAATGCAATTAGTGTTAATTTAATCAAAAAAAAACCCACTATGGGACAGAAACATGACACAAATATATACCTTTTTAAGTGCTCCACCATTTGAGAGAATTCTCCTGTAATGAAGCATTAAAACTGCAACCCTAGTACATTTGTAGTTACATGGGTTTTCTTCTTATTGTTGTTTAAACACTCCAAATTTCAATACCTCCTGTGATATATCACCATCTATAAATAACTCCTATTAGTATTTAAAAAACCTTCTTCCAGTGCTTTCTTCTATTCTCTTAATACCAAAAATGTGCATGAAAATGCTGGTCTGACCACTGCATCAGACCAAAGATCCATTTAATCCAGCATTCTGTTCATTTTGGCTTAATCTACACCAAGCAGGATATTGCACCATGGAAGTGGTATATAGTAAAAGGCAGGAGCCACTCTACTGCTTTATAGCGATATTGAAGTGCACGGACAACCGTTGGTGACACATACCACATACCGCTTTCATACCCCTTTCATAGTGTTATATCCTGTTTGGTGTAGATGTGTCATGGGCCCCAACAGTTGTCAGTGCACGCTATAAAGCAGTAGTGTGGCTCCTGCTTTTTATATACTGCTTTCATATCGCTTTCATAGTGGAATATCCTGCTTGGTGTAGATGAGCCCATACAACAGGCAATTCAATATATTAGGATTCTACCAAAGGACTGCATATTACTAACAGTAAAATGTTTTATCAAGCATATACAGAAAGTTTTCTTAATGTCCTTGATGATAGTATTTACTTGGGAGGAAGAAAGGAGAGGGAAACTTATCAGTTCAAACCTAGAACAAGACCAAATTGATCAAGTAGGACCTCTTGCTAAATGTGAGAGTTAGACAAAGTTGCCTACTTGACTTTATCATTTTCATTTTCCACTTCTCAAAATTATTTTCACTGTTGACATTGCAAATATATTTTACACACTTAAAACACACACCTTTCAATTTTGTCAAATAGAGATTCACCTGACATATTGCTGATATTTCAAGCCAACCCTAAATTCTGAAGGCTTTTAAACTGACTTACTTTGTTAAAAATTGTGCTATTTGTTTTAAAGAAACTGTTCCAAAAGAAAATTAAAAAGAAAATGCTGCTGCCAAAAGAGAAAACCTGTTGAACTTCCTTCTGTATAAAAAAACTTTACACATTTTGAAACAGTACACACTACAGATTTACATCACACACCAAATAATTAGACAGGCCACACAGTTCTGATGTCTAGAAGTCTCCTCAAGACTGGATCACACTCAGGCTTTTCCTGAAAGTGATCCAGCCAGCCATGGTCTGTATAGCCCGCAACAGAGTGTGCAGTTTTATTGCTGGTATTTTTATTATTGTGTAGTTTTATTGTTATATTTTATTGTTGTTTTGATGGTATGACACTGTACAATAACTGCTTTGACAGTGGTATGACACTGTATGTTAACCCTTCCTTCTATTAATTATTTCAGACCAAGAAAGACAAGTTGAGTAAACTAATTTGTGGCATGATCTAACATAAATATCACTACTGGATTACACTTGTTTTAGTCATCCAGTGAACCAGCACGGGAACAGCCTCCTCAAACTACCAGCAGTGTTATCAGTGACACAAAATCAATGACAAAAATTTAAATGAAATGATATTCATGCCAAAATTTATAGATTCTACTGTTTAAATAGAAGTCCATGATCTTGTAACCTTGCTGAAACTGAGGCCTTAGCTAGACCTAAGGATTATCCCAGGCAAATGGAGGGGTCCTGGGATATAGGCCTGGTCTAGCCATGACCTAAGATATGGGTCTGGTCAGTGCCTGGAAGGGAGACTGTCTGGAAACCTTACCCACCACCTTACATTCTATTAAAGGCAGTTAGGATATAAATGAAACCAAACCAAACTTCAGGGAGAGGTTTAGGGCTAATATAGGTAAATAAAATAGCTTTTACTATTGCCACTCAAGAATAGATCAAATCAAATGTACTGATCCCGCAAAATGAGTGACAACATACGGTGCAACGTATTAACGAAGTAGTATGGTGTGGCAGTGGCAAACGCACTTAAATTCCTATTTTGTGTTCCCACCCTTTTTGCCCGTCAGGGAGAAAGTGACCGTACAAAGTGTTTCCGCTTCTCCTACGCTGGGCTCCTTTTAAACAACACAACTTCCTAAAGGGAGCAGAGAACTGAGCAGGTGAGAAAGGGCAAGGCATGCAAAGCGCTGTCCACGTGACAGGGGCCTGCCAGGCTGACGCACAAGTGCAACCAAGTCAGCAAGACGGCTCGGCCGGAGGGGGCCCCTGAGAGGGCAGCGCAGCAGCCAGCGGCGGCGGGGCTCTGAGGAGCCCGCGGCTTCCTCAGCGCGAGAAGGGCCACTCTCACGCAGAACCACGCTTACATACATTCCCCTTCCATTTCCCCCCCCCCCCTTCTCTCTCTGTTGCACACACGCATGCATGCATGCATGCGCGCTCCCGCACACCGAGGGACCAGTGACAGCACCACGCGTCGGAGGAGGAGCCCGTCAGCCACCTTCTGCAGAAAGGAGCTGTTGAAGGCGCGCACGCGGGGTGGGGGGGTGCATTAGACCAGGGCGGACTTAAGGCTCTCGTTACCTCCCCAGATGCCAAGCTTGAGCTGGGAACTGTCCAGGTTCACCACATAATCGCCCAGGAAGCGGTTCAGGACGTCCACGACCACCGACTCGAACACCATCCTCAGGAGCGGCTCGCTCCACTTTCTGCCGAGCCTGGCTTCTTCTGCTGACGACGGTTCGAAATGTCAACCCTATAGAAAGCCCCCGGCCTGCCCGCCGCCCCCTCCGCTCCGCGGTGCCGAACAGGGTGGCGTCTGTCTGGCCACTCGCTGGCTCGGCGTGTTGTACCCAGACTCGCCCAGCCTACTGCGCAGGCGTACAAGGGACGTTTGGGCGCTGCCGAGAGAGCCCTTCCCAGCAAAGCTCGGAACGTACAAGCCGCCGCTCTCGGTCCTCCCTGTTCCCGCCTCTCCCTCCTTCTCTGGCGAAGAAGCGACGATGTAGCCTAAGATGTGCTGGCGCTGCGCGCGCGCAGACACACACACACACACATACACACACAGGGAGGGAGGGAGAGGGGTGGCCTTCTTTGTCGCGCGAGACTCCAAATGACGGTTAAACTGTCCCTCTTTCTCTCCACCGGGCCCCAACGAGACAGGCGGCCTTGAACCCAAAAGCAGAGGCGGGAGAGGGCGCCTTATGTTGTTGTGTTGTGGCTCCTGCCTTTACCCCCTTCCCGACGTGTTATTAACAAATGGTCGCGTGTCATCACGTTCTTTCGGTTCTGCTCAAAAAAGCGTATGAGGCGCACGTCCCAAGCAATGTACCCGCCTCGAGACTCGTAGTCAATATAGCCCAGTTTTGTTTCCTGGGATGGCTGTGTAACTATTGCCATAAATACTGTGGGAACCACAAGCCTCTTAAAACCGAGCGATCATATCAGCCCTTCTTGAGCCCTCCTCCCATATGAGTGGGATGTACCATGTACTGTAAAGGTCTCAGTATGAAGTAATGTTGGGAGTAGCTTCCTAGATGTCGAGTTACGATTTATTTATTACATTTATAGTCCGCCCAATAGCCGAAGCTCTCCGGACGGTTTACAAAAGTTAAAAACAATGAACATTAAAAATAGATATACAAAATTTAAAGCCACCAAAAGTATAAAAAAAAACAATATCCATTTAAAACAACTTTTCTACAGTCAGCTAAAACTTATTTTTTTAGGTTTGTAATCCTATGTTCTCTGTGCGGATTTGAAACAGTTACTAGGTTATTTTATTATGAGGTGCCCTAATCATGTTGGAAATGCTCAGGAAAGTGCTGTACATATAAATAAATACATACATATCCAACACCAATCATATCAAGCAAGTTCAATGTTCTGCCCAACTAGGGAAGAGGGGAGCGCATACATTTTACACAGGTTTCAGAGCCAGCCAGGATTGGTTATCCAAAATGTGTGCCACTCAGTGGTGAAAGTAAGGGGGTGCAGTCTGATAAGTCCTTTACTAACAGTGTTCTACTCAGAAGTAAACACCATTGAGTTTGCAGCCTTATGTATTTATTGCAGTCTTCTTATACCGCCCTAAGCAGATTTGATTCCAGGGTGGTTTACAAAATTAAAATATCAAATAAAATAAAACCACTTAAGAAAAATAACCAGCAGCTAAAGCAGAGCAAACAGCAAGAAATCAAATGACTAAGGGTGCAATCCTATGCATGTTTAAACAGAAAAACATCCTACATGCTTGCTGGGGAATGCTGAGAGTTGTAGGTTTTTTCTTTCTTTCTGAACAGGTGTAGGATTACATCCTAAATACTTTAAAACCTGGAAGAATAGAAAGGTTTTCTTCTAATGCATCTTTCCCATTGGATCCAGTTACCAACATAGGTAGGCAACTTGTGGCCCTCCAGATGTTTTGGCCTACAACCACTGGCTATGATGGGCAGGACTGATGGGTATGACAGGCCAAAACATCTGATGTGCCACAAATTCCCCCCATATTCTTCCTCTCTCTTCCCCCCCCCCCCGCCCCCACCCCCAGTTGTATTCTCCTTGACTGTAATTTGGGCTCTGTTTTTGTTTGGGGCTGTTAAATTGAAATGGTGCCAAATAGCATAGTTAAAGAAGTGTGGGGCTACAAGATCACACCCATACTACCTCAAGAGATTTTTTTCCCTCCCTAATTTTCCCATTGGTGCAGTCCTAGGGCCTAACTTGTTTGAACTGGTTCAAGCAGCAGAAGGTTCAAAAGATATTACCAAGTATGCACATTGCAAACAAGTCTCCTCAAGCAAAATCTCTAGAATCTATTGAAAATCTACTCTGGAGGAGCTTCCTATGCAAGGAAAGAAGGAATCACTCTCCTGGTTCCACTAACAACGGCAGTTACATCAGCTGAATGATACTACCAGATCCAGCCTATACCTGTAGAAAAGTTCTAAGTATTATTGGATTATTATAATATGCTCTTTATGGGGCTACCCTTGAGCCTGGTCTTGAAGCTGCAGCTGGTGCAGAATGCAGCTGCAAGGCTACTGACAGAAGCCTCTTTTTGACAGCGTGTTACAGCTAAAAACTGCACTGCTTGCCAAAAGTTACCACACCATGTTTAAAGTTCTGTTGTTAACATAAAGCGCGAAACTGATGCCCCTACTCAGTCCTTGTGGTCATCAGAAGGAGCACTTCTGATACTGCATGCTCTGGAATGCACTTCCTATTAACATTAGATAGGCATTTTCAATTTTAATCTTTAGACATCTGCTGAACACCCACCTCTTCATGCAGGCTTTCCCAAGGTGTGACCCAGCCAGTTTTATTGCTGACTAGTGATGATTTTATTGTATTTTTATGGTTATATTATTATAGGCCTGTTCTGATGACATGCTAAGCCATGGTTAGGTCACTAACCCTTTTGCAGCAAATGGTTACTGAGTATATTTAAAACATAGTTGTATAGCCACCATGGTTAGGAATGGTTGCACAACACACTAAGCCATAACGTTTAGCTTAAAATGCTTAACCGCCATGGTTTAGCATGTTGTCTGAACAGGGCCTATTATTGTTTATGTTTTGATAATTCACTAGAAAACAGTGTATAAACCTGAGTAACAAAATACATTTTTAAAAGTAACTTGATAGTTCATGTTTCCAGCGTTTTGATTCAACAAATGATATCATCTCACTTGCTCTGTATTTAAACTAGAATTGGCTCTGAAGCCACTGGGACAAATGGCCAAAATTTCTCGAAGAATGGAAATAACATTAATGTTGTATAGCTTATGGTATTAAAAATTTCAAAGCATTTACTCTAAAATAGTTCTGGAACACTGCAGTTAACTTAACGGAATTTCCTTGAGAATTCTCAGTGTAAATAATTGATCTGAGGATGGGACCAAAGAGGATAAATTAATCTGATCTGTAAATCCTAAAATCACATCATAAAGACCTAGAATAAAGTTTTTATTTATTCCATGTGGGCATGGCTAAAAGTTCCTGTGTTTCTGAATAGCTGTGTGTGGGCTTTTTTAAGCTTTCAGAGTATATTATTTTGCTAATGGAAAGAACAATGCAATTACATTGCAGTATGTTTCTTGAAGTGTTTATTTGTACATCTGCCAAAAATGAGGTTTATATTCAAATGCAAGTATCTTGTTGAAAAGTGAATAGCAAAGTGCCGCTGACCAACATATATTGATCATTGACTCAAATTAAATCATATTATATTAGCATTATTATGCAGCTGTTCTCACAGTTCAAAAAATCTATCGAAGGAGTATACTTTTCAGGGATCTGGCAGGATCAGAAAAAAATCTACCTCAGAAATAGCCTATATTTTCATGTTTAGAATTTGTTTTATAATCTGATCCATGGGAATGATACAGCAAAGATACAGGTGCATATTATTCCCCTCTAACTAGACTAGGCCTACTGTATCTCCATCATATATTCAGGACTATGGCATGAATATTTAAATGAAAATTTTAATGAAATGAGATTCATGCCAAAATCTATAGATTCTACTGTTTAAATAGAAGTCCATGATATTGTAACCTTGCTGAAACTGAGGCCTTAGCTAGACCTAAGGATTATCCCAGGCAAATGGAGGGGTCGTCCCTGCCTGCTCCCGGGATCCCCTGTGTGTCATTTGGATGCACAGGGATGATCTTGGGACAATCCCAGGATATTGGCCTGGTCAAGTTATGGCCTCAGTCTGTTAATCTTTAAGAAATAAAGCCAGAGGCCTCCTTCAATACTCATCTGTCAGCAGTCATTCTATCTGGCTACAGAAGAAGGTAAGAAGAGAAGGGAAGCAGGCCTATCCTTTCAGTTCACAGAGACCAGCAACCTTTGATTACTCCTCTCCTTCAATGGGTTTCGATTCCAACTGGTCATTAAGGGCTATGCAACTAGAAAATAGTGCCAGTTTCCCTTTTTGTTTTCCCTCTTCCCTCCCAAACCCTTTCTCTTTTGTATCATTTCTTTTTAGTTGTAAGCTTGGTAAGGAGTGATGTTTTTTACTGATATGTAAGCCATTCTGGGAGCATTGTTTGGCTGAAGAGCAGACTAAAAAACATTTAAATAAATCGGGCAGAATTCAACATCAGGTGAGCAGACATCCACTCATGCAACAGGACTTTCTCTCTCTCTCCTCCCACTTGCAGCACCCTGTACCTCCCAAAAATCTGCTCCGGAAGATCTCTCAAACCTCTGAGCGGATTCTGAGGGCAAAAGGGATAGTTTCTTCTATCCATGGGAGCTGTCCCTGCAATCCAGAACATTAGATAATCAGCACTCTGGATCACATGGAGTGCCCCATGGATAGGGGTGGCTCTCCTCGTGTCATCCTTTGTGTATAGACAGCAATGAGAGGGTGTCACTTTTCCCTTCAATCCAGCTGATCAACTGGACTGCATGGAAAAGACTGTCATTCTAGTGTTGCTATTAGTAACTGGGTGGGGAAAGCTTTAGCCTTCTCCCCTCTCAACACCCCTGAAACACCCATGTTCACTACTTCTATGCCACTAATAGCAGCAAAAAAGCAGCAATCCCCGTTTTGGTTGTTGAGGGTGGTAGAAAGTTTTAGCCTCCCACAGAAACTCCAAAGGAAACAGAATTGCTGCTTCCATGCCACTAATGGCAGGGAATCAGTGATTCTGGTTGGGGTCACTGTGTGTGTGGGGAGGCTTTAGTCTCATCTTCTCCCAGCAGTAACCATGAAACAGCTCCATTTCCCTGTATAGGTATATGTACGTGTCCAGCCCCCAACCCACCACCCTGCACAGAATGTGTCTCTGAGGGCCAGAATATTTGCCTATCCCTGTTTTACAATTTCCTTTGTTTGAAAGTGCTTTTATTTTGGAATTAACAACACTCAGAATGAGACTTCATTGATGTTTCCACGCTGGCCCTGAAAAAGGCGCTCTGCGAAAATCATTAAGGAGGGTCTATGTTCTAATAAAATGTAATGACCATAGTATGGCCAAAGTAAAAGATAAAAGTTTTACATAGTTTTAGGGTTACATCAATGATGTACATCAATACATCAATGATGTATTGAGCATTGATTTTTAAATTGTAGTCAGAGTTTTAAAATCTAATTAATTTATGCTTCTTTAAAATGCTCTGAGTCTTTGAGCTCCTTAAAGAAATTAAATTAATTAGACTCTAAAGCTCTGACTACAATCTAAGAATCTAACATGATCAGGACATTGATTTTCATTTTTAGTACATAGATCTAGAAGGCTGGGCGGGGGGGGGGGAAATACCAGTTCTTTTCAGTATGACATCTTCAGGTAAAAGTTGTTAGGACTAATATTACACACACACACACTCACAGAGGTCAGACGTTTAGGGGGGCATATTTATAACATTTTTCAGTACAGTTGCCTTATAATGAAAAAACATCGCTTCTGAAAATTACTTCCTTGGATGTTTTTGAAATTTAACCTTCTATGGGAAGATTTCATTCCACCCCTGCCAGGAAAGTACTATAAATAACAAAGTCTTACATTTTTAGTCTTGCCACAAGAACCAGAGTGGATATTATTATGCCCCATTTTTCTCTGCAGTCTGCCCATAGCCGGGAAACCTAGATTCAATGCAATTACATAATGCCCTTTATCGCCAATATTTACTTTGATAATAAAAAGAGAGGTCAATATAGTAAATTGTTAACATTTGAAAGATATTTACAATTAAAAATCTATTGAATAACAGGCAGGTTTATATGCATTAGATGAAATCCACTCCCCCTTGGGTTCCCCAGATGGCCAAGCTGCCTTGCCCTGACACCACCCCCTTTCTACCAACCACCAATCATGTGGTGGTTGCCTGGCTTTTGTGCAGTTCTTTCTCCATTCTAATGGGTTAAAATGTCTCTCCGAAGGTTTAATTACTGGCAAGAGATTTAAGCTGAAACATGCAAGTATTTTTACCACTGCCCCTTTTGCCTTTGGCTCTGCCTACCACTGGAATGCGGCCCCCAAGAGCTTCTCTGAAATCAGATTTGGCCCTCAGGTGGAAAGATGTTCAACACCCCTGTATTGATGTATTGAATAACAGGCATAGGATATCTGTGTTAAATATAAATTCTCCCTCCCATAGCAGTAAGACATATTGCTTTTCTTCATTGACTATACTGTTTCCCTCTGGTAGCAGTCATTGAAAACTGGGGAAATTGCAGGGTCAACAAGGATGGTGAAGATGCCACAATGAGGAGGAATGAGCCATAGCTCAGTAGTATTACAGTGCATGCTTTCATGTTGATGATCCCACATTCAGTCTGCAAGCAGCAGGTATGAGCGAAATCTCTGACAATCTGGTTTCTTGTGACTTGAGCCCATTACTCCGTGTCCTGCACTCTGGGATGATCGAGAAGTGATCCTGGCCCTCCTCTGTGTGACAACCTTTCAGGTATTTGAAGAGTGCTATCATGTCTCCCCTCAATCTTCTCCAGGCTAAACATGACCAGTTCTTTCAGTCTCTCCTCATAGGGCTTTGTTTCCAGACCCTAAATCATCGTTGTTGCCCTCCTCTGAACACGTTCCAGGAGGAAAAGAAAGAAGACTCCATTTTCCATTCTCCAGACCCCCACCCCATTAGGTGCCCTTAGCCCCACCTACTGCTAGAATGTGGCCTCCATGACCCATTATAAATTAGAATTTGGGCCCTGGGCTGAAAAAGGTTTGTCATCCCTTCATTGGAGCTACTACATGGAGGTTGTTGCCAATACCTGTAATATTTCACTAACAACCCTCTTGAAAACTGAAAGAGGTGTAGCAGCAAGTAAGCATTCGGAATTAAAATGATGTTTCTATGCAGCACTTATTATAATTCTATGTTATCCAGCAATATCCTTCCCCACAGCTAAGATCCTTCTGTAATGATTACTCAGAAAGCAGTAGCATTCAGCAAAGGTCCCATGCACCTTTAGCTAGTAGCCCTTCCTGTTTAGTACAGCAGCATTACTAACTACTAGTCTCTTAAATGCCCCTTAATTAGTCAGTTCCTGTTCTCTGATTTCCTCCCCTCCCCCTACCGCCTCTACATTAAAAAGACAAAAAATATTAGAGATAATCAGTATTAAAGCCCTCTTCCATTGAGGAGCAGGAACTACTTAAGGAGCATTAAGAAATCATTCATTAGTAGCACTATTGATGCACTAAACACACAGCAATAACAGGCAGAAGTGGAAGGAGGGAGCTATCAATTAAAGTCCCATTCATATGATCATTACATCTTAACCCTCAAATAATCCAACAACAATCCACAGGTTATTTGAGGGTTGTTTCACCATCAAACAAACCATGCCGCCTAGGTTTGGATGACATGACAAATGATGTCCACATGGGTAATTAGGCAAATACTGCACAGCATGCACCATAGCTTAAATAAGCCACCATGGAGTCTTCAAGTCACAGTAATTCAGTAGTTCTGAAAAGCCTCAATAATGCTTTGCCAAATTGCACTGGAAATGTTGTTGCTGGAATTGTTATTTTAATTTTTAAGAATTACTACAAATGTGGGAGGAAACCATGAGCACAACACAATAAATACATAAATACTGGAACACAATCACAGGGTGGCTAATAAGCTACGTGGTTTGCTAACCACCCTGTGCATGCTGGTCACAGGCCGAGAGGATTAGTACAATTATGGGCTGTTGTAGGGTTCTGGGGTGGCTTGTCAACCATGGCAACAAGCTACCCTGGCCAGCTTCACATGACACAGGAAGCTGTGCTGCTGACAATAATTATGCTAATCCCCTGGATTCGCAACCAGCATGCACGACGAGGGAAATAAGTCACTGTGGCTTATTTCCCCTGCCATAATTGTGCAAAGACAGTCAAAGGGTTGCAACATCATCCGGATTCTCTGCAAAATGTGGATGGACAAAGGATGACAATTCCAGACTAAACTGATTAGGCTGACCATATGGAAAGGAGGACAGGGCTCATGTATCTTTAACAGTGGTATAGAAAAAGGAATTTCAGCAGGTGTCATTTGCATGCATGCAGCACCTGGTGAAATTCCCTCTTCATCACAACAGTTAAATCTGCAGGAGCCCTGCCACCTGCTGAAATTCCCTTCTCTATACAACTGTTAAGGATACAGGAACCCTGTCCTCCTTTTTATATGGTCACCCTAAAACTGATAGTATATTGAAGCACAATAATAGTAGACATGCTTTCTTAGCCATATGTGTTCCCCTGCCCATAATGCTGCTGCCTCGTTATATGGCAACATAGCAGCTGCTGACAGGCTTTGGAACATGGAGAATAACACAGAACTTTAACAGTTTCCAGGGGGACAGCCATATTAGTCTACTGCAGCAATTGCTCCCATCTCTTACCACACTATAGACTGTCATAATAATGAAGGGCAACAGGGAGGGTAAGGTTTTGCTTTTCCTTCTGCCTGGAACCTCATCTGACATTGTCCTGGGGAGAAGAAAGGAATAGGTTACGTGTCATCTGCCTGCTGCACTCTTGACATCGTTGCCCATTGCTTAGTGTTACTATGATGCAATTGCTAGGCTCCATGGGACTGATTGCTGCTGTTACTCCAGTAGTTAGGTTCATAACACTCACGTTTTCTACACAAGGCATTTGCTGTGTGCTCATCATTTCCTACTCATGTTTGTTTATGGGTTCTTTACGCAATGTCGTGGCCCTCCAATTTCGCTTCTGTTTTTAAACAGCACTTTTTGTGAGGGTGGTGGTGGGTTTTAGAGCACTTTTTGTGAGGGGTTTTTTTAGAGCAGGGAAAATGCAGTGTTGTTTATGAAAGTGAAAGAAAAGAAAATGCTTTTTTCCAGTTGTGTAATGATGCTATTCTGCTAGACCACAATGCCACCTAGAGATTAAGTAGTGGAAAAGCAGGAAAGGAAAGGCTCTTCGTAAAGTACTTGGATCTCAATTCTGCAGTGAAACTGAAAGTAGATACTGCAGATTAACAGCCTCCTGTATAGAAAAGCTCATCATGAATGTGTATGGTTCTGATACTGCTGGCAGAAAATAAGGCACCAACTCGTATGTTGGGCTGCAAGCAAGAGACTTAGCATCAACCAAGCTCACTCAATGGCAGGATAGGATATTGCTGCCACGATCCTTCCTTTCACACAGAGTATACATGATCAGAGTGGTGAAAGTGTGATTACAGGTGGATTACTTTAGTTCTTTCTGTCCTTATTTAAGGTTATGTGGGAGTTATTTGTTTCAAAGTAAATGTAGATAAATTATTCAAGACCAAAAATATCTGATCTTGTGGATTCTATGGCCTTGATCATCATCACTCAAGCAAATTATTCTGGAGGTCACTGGAACTAGTCCGGGGTAAGCGGTCTGAGGATGACTGTGCCCTGTTGTGATGGAGGAGGGGTGTGTGTGTGTTTGCATTAATTAATTTCTCTGGCTAGTCTTTCACACAGGAGTGGAGCAGATGGGCAATTGTTTCCTAACAAAGTGATAGATTTCTGTAATTAAAACCCACATGGCAAAGCAACTCACCTCACCTTAAAATGACTAACCAGGTAGCCTAATGAATGCTAACAGTGATTTTTAGAATTATCACAACCACACACTTCCAAAGTGAGACACAGAGAGACGTGCTTGTAAAAGGAAAATGGAGGAGAAAGTTGCTATAAACACCAGAGGGACTTGATGCCAGTCATCGCTGATGTGAGAGATGAAATATGTCAAAGATATGGGGGTCATGTGGGAAATGCAGAGAAGAAAAATGGAGGAACAGAGGCCCACACACCTATAAGGAGCAAGGATTAGGCAAGCAGCTTGTCTGAGCATTGTCCCTTGCCACTGGATTTTGCTTCTAAAACCACCTGCGCCCTCTAAACAAAGTGGTGCTTATACTAGCCTGGCTACAGTAATTATTCTCTCCAATGAACTAATTTCTCTCAGTGGAAAAGGAAGGATTTAATGTTTTACTTGTTCCAGTTCTTACAAGCTCATCTAACATGCAAGGCCTGTTATAATAAAGCTCTAAACCTGGACATGTTGTTGCACTTTGTGTATGGGTTGAACACACTGCAAAATGAACAACACACTGCAAAACAATGTCAATGGTCACAGGATATTTGAAGTAAATATATAATGGCGTTTAGGCAGAAATTATAAACACATTTATTTGGTAATAAGTTCCACTGAAATCTATCAGACTTAAACCCCCCAAAAGTGTTTATAACTGGTGTACCAGATCCTACCCCCTGGAAATGGCCCTTTACAGCCATTGTTATTTGCAATAGTAGATCTACATCTTCCTTAAAAATAGTGGCTCTCATTCAGGACGGGAGGCTGCCGGGCATGAGCGGACGGGTCTGGTAAATCTCGGTGGCTCGGCAGGCAGGTGTCAGCAGCTCACCTGGTTCAGGGGTCAAGTGGCAGGGGGTTGGGGTTGGTCTTGCGTCTGTTTGACAGGTGCCTGGGAAACTGCAGCAGTTGACCTGCTTTGCAGGTCTGAATCTCACTTTGGATCCGGATCCAAAGTGGGTTGGACCAGGTACAAAATGCCAAGGCACATCAGGGCCAATTTGGAAGCTCTGAATTAGCCTCTGAATAGGGTCAGGGTAGTCTCTGAACAGCCCTAGTCCAAAACAGGGCAGCAAGATTGTTAATAGGGACTGGCCAATGTGATCATATTATGGCAGAACTTCTCCACCTGCAAAAACGTTCAAAGCTCTGAACAGCTTGGGACCAGGATATCTGAAGGATTGTCTCCTCCCATATATAATTGCCCAGACTCTAAGATCATCTTCAGTGGTCCTTCTCCAGGAGCCCTTGCCAAGACACGTGAGGTAGGAGGGCCTTTTCTGCTGTGGCACCCTTGTTGTAGAATGAACTTCCCAGAGAGGTTCATCTGGTGCCTACATTGTGCTCTTTCTGGTCCCAGGTGAAGACTGTTTTATTTTCCCATTTTAGTCTATTAGTTTCTGTCATTTTAAATCTGTTACTGTATTTTAAATTTTTGCATTGCTGCTTGGTTTTATTTTTGTTTTTATTCTATACTGTAGTTTTAAACTTTAAAACTTTTATATCTCATGTTGTATTTTATTGTTTTGAGTGTTAGAACTGCTCAGACAGCTTCGGCTACTGGGCAATATAGAAATGCAATAAATAAATAAATGTTCGCATTTCCCTTCCCCTCCTGATAGCAATAAAGTTCTCATATTTGGAGCTTACACAGCCAGCCTCAAACCAAAACATTTGTGAAAGCAGGCACTCAATAACCCAAATATGGTTTGAGAGAGAGAGAGAGATTAAACACACACATACATACATGCACACGCACACACACCCCTTTCTGGTCACTCTGTCTGACCCTGACTGACTAGGGTGACTATATGAAAAGAAGGACAGGACTCTTGTATCTTCAACAGTTGCATAGAAAAGGGAATTTCAGCCAGTGTCATTTGTATGCATGCAGCACCTGGTGAGATTCCCTCTTCATCACAACAGTTCAAGCTGCAGGAGTATAGCTAGAGCGACCAGATACAAAAGAGGGCAAGGCTCCTGCAGCTTTAACTGCTTTGATGAAGAGGGAATTTCACCAGGTGCTGCATGCATACAAATGACACCGGCTGAAATTCCTTTTCTGTTCAACTGTTAAAGATACATGAGCCCTGTCCTCCTTTCCATATTGTCACCCTATGACTGACAAATGACTATGGTTACTCCTAACTTTTCATATCTGGAACTTTCTGTGAGGTGAGTTCCAAGATTGAAAAGTATACTATCACTATGGTGACCATATGAAAAGAAGGACAGGGCTCCTGTATCTTCAACAGTTGCATAGAAAAGGGAAATTCAGCTGGTGTCATTTGTATGGAGAACCTGGTGAAATTCCTTCTTCATCACAGCAGTTAAAGCTGCAGGAGCTATACTAGAGTGACCAGATTTAAAATAGGACAGGACACCTGCAGCTTTAACTGTTGTGATGAAGAGGAAATTTCACCAGGTTCTCCATATATACAAATGACACCTGCTGAAATTCCCTTTTCAATACAACTGTTAAAGATACAGGAGCCCGGTCCTCCTTTTCATATGGTCACCCTAACTATCACCATATGTGGAGGAAAAGGGGTGTTCCCTTTCTTTCCATCTTGCCTGAAGTCTCACCCCACCTTTCTGAGCCTCTTCCTCTTTAACGTTACTTAACATTATATTCTATGAATGGAATCATAAACTCATGAGCCCAATCAGCGTGCACGATTAGCCAGAAGTAAAACCCATTGAGCTCAAGTAAATGCCTTGGATTGCAATTTTAATTTTGCAGCAGTAAGGAAGGATGAGGGAGGAAAACCATAAAGACTGTAGGAACACTGCTTCCCACATTGGGTGGGCAGGTTTGGATGACTTGAGCTGTAGTTTTGGATGTCCATTCCTCCCCCTGAACTGCAGAGGGGAAGTTCTACTGGTAGCTCCTCCGGCTCTGTATGTTTCGCAGCATCAAAAAACAACATGAAGGGATGAGCACGAATCTTTTAACGTCTTTTTTTTAAAACCATTATTTTATGGTGGAGGGTTGCTGTCACCATGGGAAAACAGAGGAAAAAACTTTTTAAATGAAAATAAAAAAGAGAAGAAAAGTTGAAAAGAAAGATGTCTCTGGTCACTACTCTCTGCTTCTTCCTGAAGAATTTCTCTAGCCCATCTGCAAATGCCAAATAAGTGACACCCCTCCCTCCCCAAACACATACATACACACATAGCTTGTGAAGTGAGGAGGCATTTTTTGATCAGCCTTAGTTGATTTTGATATAGTATTGCTTCGTTATTACTTATGAAGCCCAAATCAGCTTGGAAGTGGTTTACTGTAAGCTTGCTTGAATTTGATGGCCATTATCAGAGGCTGCCTTCATATCCTCCTATCAACTGAAGTTAGGCTGGGCTGGCCAGAGAGAGAAGCTTTCTTTGGCTCTGGTAACCAATCTACGCAATGCACCTCGACAAGGAGATCCGCTTGTTGTTAACTGTGATGTCATTTTAGCACCAGGCTAGGACTTAAGGTTTTCTGTCCTGCATGTAAACTGACAGTAGGTTTTATTCATTCATTAGGAAATTGTTTTTACTATATTGTGAGTGAACACACTTTTCTATCTCTCATTGCTTAAAAGAAAGTTTGCTCCTTTTTGTGTGGCCAGAAGATGGCAGTAGGTGTTGAACAGTATTCTTTGTTTTTGAGCCACTTCACATCATCAGAGGAAAAGGCTATCTTTTGTAATTCAAGGACTTCCTTTGAATATTGAGGGGTACAAAAAAGAAGAAGTGTTCATTTCCATTTGCGTCAGTACTATCATGCAGATTTTTTTAAAAAAATGGAAGGCTAATCAATATCAAACAGATTTATCCATTTGAAAAGGCTGTCACCATAAGATGTTGTTAAGGCTGGTAAATCAAATGAACAATACACTAAGCTATAGGATATAATTCTTAATAATACAAGTCCACAGGTACATATTATACACTTGTAATTAACTGATAAGTGTTTGTTAAATGCTTCCCACTGAAAGTCCGTAGAAAAGTATGTGGAAGCTACTCTAATTTGCTACACCCGCTGCCTGTCTGGGGGCACTGCTTCGCAGCAGACCCAGGGAAATTTTCTCCTCACAAATGGCCTAAAAAGGGTTTGTGTCACACACTAATATTTCTCTGTGTTATGGCAGCTGTTGCTTTGAAAAAGTTAAAGTGCTGGTTATGACTTATACAGCTGTACACAACATGGGACCAAGCTATTTCAAAAACTGCATTTTCCCATTTGAGTTTGCCCAGGTTTTAAGATCCTTGTGGGGGTTGGGACTATCCCATCAGTATCAGAGACACATTTGGTGGGAATATGAGGAAGGGCCATTTTGGTAGCTGCTCTCAGGCTTTGGAAGGAAGGAAAGGAAAGGAGCCTCGCATGCAAGCACTTGGGTCATTGCTGACTCCTAAAGGGACGCCTGCTTTCACTGACGTTTTCTTGGCAGACTTTGTAGCGGGGTGCCTTCCCCAGTCGCAGTTACCTTTCCCCCAGCTACCTGGGTACTCATTTTACCGACCTCGGAAGGATGGAAGGCTGAGTCGACCTGAGCCGGCTGCCTGAGAACCAGCTTCCGCTGGGATCGAACTCAGGCCGCGGGGAGAGTTTCGGCTGCAGTAACTGCCGCTTACCACTCTGTGCCACATGAGGCTCAGGCTTTGGAACTCCATGAAAGAGTTGCAGTTCTGCTAGCAGGCAGATACATTTTTAGTCATGCAAGCTTTTTTTCTCAAAGCTGATTTGCCGCTGAAATAGTTTTAATCTGGTGGGTGCTGCCATTTATACTTATTGAGCGGTTGGGTCCAGATTTAGTCATACTTAAAGCCAGCTCTTTGAAAGCTTGCACATTTTATTTGGTTTTTTATTGTTTGCTTGGGTTTTTATTTGACAAGTTTTTATATGTTAATTATTTTATCTAGGGCTGTGTACTGCTTCGGCCTGAGTCCCCAAATCCGAGCCGGGCCAATTCGGTCCACCTTGGCATGAACCCAAGGTGGTACTGTGTCGGCCTGAGACTGAAACAGGTCAACACCAAAGCCTTGGGATGCCTCAGGCCAATTCATGGCAGTGCTGGGCTGCTCCCCCTGCCTGCCCAGAAAAGCCGGTGCAAGGCTGGCCATGAGTCCAGGTGACTTCTGTCCCTCCCCGTTCACCTTCCACCTCTGATGGGACTTACCTTCACAGCATCCTCTTCAGAGCTGAGTTGTCATTTAAATGAAGATTGCGGGGGCTCTCTGTTTTGAATAGCTCTATGTCTGAAAACTATAGCAGCCGTAAAGGACCATTTCTGTTGTTTTACAGCCATAGAGCTATTCAAAATAGAGAGCCCCTATGATTTTCCTTCAAATTGCAGCTTGGCTCTGAAGGTAAGACACGACAGCAGCAGTGGCAGCAATGTGGTGGCAGTTCCAGGTTTGGGGGAGGGAAGGAAGGAAGGAGCAGGAGCAGGCAGGAATGGACTACCGGTTGGCCTTCCCTCAGCTTTCCTGGGTGGCCCACCGCCAGTCATCACTCAGGAACTCTGCAAAGGTCAAACTGCCTCTGGGAGCCCAAATCTTGCCTTGGCTTTGGTTCTGAAGTGAGGCTGGCAAGCCGCAAATCAGCCCTAGGCAAATTGGGGCTGTTTCGGAGGCAAGGCATGGGGGCTATGCCCAGCTCTAATTTTATCTCTATTTTATTGTCAGCAGCCTTTAGCACTATCTTTATTTATTTATTTATTTATTTATTACATTTTTATACCGCCCAATAGACGAAGCTCTCTGGGCGGTTCACAAAAATTAAAACCATAATAAAACAACCAACAGGTTAAAAGCACAAATTCAAAATACAGTATAAAAGGCACAACTAGGATAAAACCACGCAGCAAAATTGATATAAGATTAAAATACAGAGTTAGAACAGTAAAATTTAAATTTAAGTTAAAATTAAGTGTTAAAATACTGAGAGAATAAAAAGGTCTTCGGCTGGCGACGAAAGGAGTACAGTGTAGGCGCCAGGCGGATCTCTCTGGGGAGCTCATTCCACAACCGGGGTGCCACAGTGGAGAAAGCCCTCCTCCTAGTAGCCACCTGCCTCACTTCCTTTGTCAGGGGCTCACGGAGAAGGGCCCCTGTAGATGATCTTAAGGTCCGGGCAGGTATTTATTATTATTAGACCGCTTCCCTTATGCCCCTGTCTCTCTCTCTCCCACCCCTCAAGGTTGCCTTTTGGCCACAGCTCTTCATAACCCACTTAACCATCTTCTTCTTGGGGCTCTTGGCGGACGCCGGGAAACCTCCAAGGGCGGCCGGTTCGGAGACCGCCTGCCCCAGCCCATGCTTCTCGCCCATCATGTGCTTCAGCAGGAGGCTGTACTGAAGTGCCAAGGCTGGCTAGGGCACTTGCCCCCCTTTGTTGGGCCTGTGAAGGAGAGCAGATAGACTGCACTAGGTAGAGGACAAAATGAGTGTAGTAGTTGGGAAAGGGTACTTTTAGTGTCATATTTTAAGCATGAAGTTTTAAATCATATAGAGCCTTGGGTGGGCCACCTGGAGGGGGGAGGAAGGTGAAATAGCGAGTCCTTGGTGCCAGGAAGAAGCCCCTTATTTGCCTCAAGGCCATAAACCATCCTGAATGGCTAGAGGAAGGAAGAGGCTGGGGAGAGGTGTGAAACTGAGGTGTCGGGCTGATGCCAAGGGGGGAGAGGGAGCCAAGGATGAAACGGGAGAAAGAGTATATATATAACAAGGATCCTGCCCCATGCCTCTTGTCTTTTTTCTTTCCAGAAGATGTTCAGGGGACCTGGTGGTGGTGGCAGCCTCAAGGTCCTACTTAGGAGTAAGTAGTTTTAGTTAGGTTTCTTGTTTTACTGATTTACTGTGTTTTTATGCTATGCATGCATTTTAGAGTGTTTTAGTTGTTCTTCCCATGTATATCCTACCCTTACTCTTAATAAAGTCTTCTACCTCACTATTGTGAACCTTTTTAATGTCTTGGTTCGTGGGTTCCATGCTGAATCCAGTGGTGCCAAGCTACTGATGGTTTTGCTCTACCTTTACAGAGCCTACACAGGCCTGAGGAAGAAGCCAGCATGATTTTCCTTGTCCCCGCAGAAAATGAAAACTCCCAGCATGCCTTTTGCCACAGTGCCCAACTTGCCCATTGTGAGTCCTGCCACTGAGGCTCATGGGAAGTGAGGTCTGACCATGCCAATCCATGCTGGACTGCGCAATCGGTGCCTGTAGGTAGGCCATGAGGGAGCTGCCTGACTGATTGACGGTTAGCCCAGTCGTTGCAGTTGGCGATGGGCTTGGAGCTGCGCCTTCCTTTTCTCCCACTCCTGATGGTGCCTAGCGACTGAGGCATCCGGACTCAGGTGCTCTCCCCTCAGGCCCAGGATGGTAAGCCACTTCCAGATGATGACCACCAAACCCCAGTAAGTCTTCCCTCCCACCCAAAGCATGCTAGGAGTTGTAGGTGTAAGCCTAGGTCCCTGAACAATGTGTTAGACTTTGAACACCATCTGAGGTGTGGTGGGAGACAACTGGAGAGCGGGCCCTCTTAGTTGTGACACCCTGCTTATGGATTGTACTGTTAATGGAGAAGTTGTTTTGTGAACTCCGTTGGCTTAGTAAGCTAAGGTAGTAAGCTGTATGTGAAGTTGGGCAGAACTATTATTTCACAAATAAATTTAGCATTTACTTCTCCTTAATTCTGTCTCTCTAAAAATAAACTGAAAAGAAGTGTGGAAAAGGCAATTAACACTCACTCAGCTGCTTTTGTGTATAATCATAGGGCCAATACCTTTTTCTTTTAAAAACGAAATCATTACAAGAGGCTTTATTACTGTAATAAAAGAGTGAGTGCTCTCTCCAGTGACAAATATCAGGAAAATAAAACAAAAGTAAGCTATATTTCAAACAGCCTGTTTCTGCTGTCAAATATAATTTAATGCCTGCTGTTTTTGTCAGCTGACCCAGGTCCTTCCAAGAAATGGATCATGCCGTTTATGCTTTCATAAGTACATAGTAGCCACTCATTTTCGTGAGGTATTCCATGCCGTCGTTCAGTGAAGGAGACAAACCTGAACCTGGTAATTGAGAATGAATGTCAAGTAGTATCAAGACTCCTCAGTTCATAAAGCCAATAACCCTTGTGTGATTGCATTTGTATCTGAACAGCTGCTGGGATCTTGGACTTGCTACATAATAATATATAACAAGTGGGACCTGCAACAAAATGTTGCAGAGTTGAGTGTTCCCTATTCAGGATTTCAGCCACTCTATTCCATTCCCTGATTTTCCAGTCTCCTCTTCTCCCTTCTGGCCCCAACAACAGTCACTCCTCATTCTGTGGGAACTTATGTTTTTCTTTCCCTAAATTTGTTTTGTTCTTTTGAAAACCTTGAGGTTTCCCCAAGTTTGCTGATTCCTCTATGTTGTACATAGGTGTTTTGGCTACATAAAGAACAGGATTCAAAGCCTGAACATCAGAAACAGAGGGAAAGATTGTCTACACTAAAGAACCTCTGGCATTGTTGAAGCAGCAGCTAGTATTCTGGTATTATTTTTAAAAAGTTATGCTTGGCAACAAACAATCATTAGAACTACCAGAACTTCCCTGAAGTTTGGTCATCGTATGCAAAAGAAAACCTTCCCATGAAAACTAGATAAACTGAAAAATTGTGAAGGCAAGTATTACACTATTGGGCAACCTTTTGATGCCAGAGGAAGAAATACAGTTGAAAGAACTTGAAGAACATTTAATTGTGCTTTCTCCCAATTATTTTGCTAAGAGGTCTTTAGCCGTTCCTTAGTACTTTATCTGCCTTGCAGAAGAAACCTGATAACCCCTTCTGAAACTCAATACTGGTAGACTCATACTAGTGATGTTTCAGTGTATCATCAGAACACTTGTTAGGCACATGTTGTTTGTTTCAGCTGCCTCCCGACTCACTTCTTCAACAGGTATAATCATAGAATCATAGAATAGCAGAATTGGAAGGGGCCTACAAGGCCATCGAGTCCAACCCCCTGCTCAATGCAGGAATCCACCCTAAAGCATCCCTGACAGATGGTTATCCAGCTGCCTCTTGAAGGCCTCTAGTGTGGGAGAGCCCACAACCTCCCTAGGTAACTGGTTCCATTATCGTACTGCTCTAACAGTCAGGAAGTTTTTCCTGATGTCTAGCCAGAATCTGGCTTCCTGTAACTTGAGCCCGTTATTCCGTGTCCTGTACTCTGGGAGGATAATGCACTCTGGAAGTGATAATGAATCACTCTCTCTCAACAGGGCAGGTCATGGCTAACTGGTCACTCTTCATAACTAAGTAGGATTTTGTTTTTACTCCCCAATTTAGATGGATGGAAATGGAGTTGTTGTTTTAAAAAAAATGCTATGTAGAATTTCAGTCAGGTGATGAGACTTTCTTGGCTTACTGGCATTGTTGAACATGAACCACAGCTGGCAGGGATCATTGTGAGTTGAGGGTTACTTAAACAGGTTTTGATGGTGAGATTACAAAACGTTATGTAGCTGACCAGCCCTTTCCTTGGTCTAATTGACTCAGGAGAGTGGACTCAGGAATCTTCTTTGGGCCTTTTTGGCCCCAAACACATTGATTTTGTGGTGGCAATGGTGCCTGGGCACATCAGCGCACCAGTTTGGAATGTACAGATTTTGTTAAATTTGTTCCATCTGTGTTTTGCAGATTGTCAGGTGTTTTTCATTCTGTCATCTGTTCACTGACGGAATCAGAATATTTTTAGGGATGTATGAGAACTTTGTTCCACTCATGCACGTCCACATTAGGACTTGTTGTGTTAGCTTTACACAGCACAGTATGTGGACTTGGAGATATAAAGAATACACAATAGAAGACTGGTGTTTATCTTAAAAGATAAACATATTTATTGTGGAAATACATGAGATAGGAAAGCATCATTCTGTCTAACTACAATGGAAGGGGGGAGAGTGAGCAGCTGCACGGCAAGTCCTTTGTTGAGAGAGAGGATTGTGGGAAGAAGACAGGAAGTGGAAATGATGATAGTCTAAACAAAGACATGCTTAAAGGATAGCAGAAAGAAGGGTCAGGCAGGGACTCTCTGCTAACTAAAGCTATTTCACCCTATTGGTGGCCAGTAGACATAGTGAGACAATGTTTGTTGAAGTTCAACTTCTAACAGTACTAATGTGCATTAGCACAAGTGTGAACTTGTGTAAATCCCTCCTTCAAAGTAAAAAACTAGTTCATAAGTCTGCAGAATCTGAGCAACTAGGAAAAAATCAGTCTGCTGAAGAATCGACAAGTCGAATTCAGAGAGATCCGAACTCATCTGAATATATTGCAGATTTTTCTGGCATCCCTATCTGTAGTTTATATGGGATGAGGGAAAGGTATGATGGCTTCAAGGCTTGGAGCTAGGCTTTCATCACCCAGAAACAAAGTGACCAGGATAGAGGTGATCTCTCTTACCCCACCTAGGAGAGAGATCCATTACTCCTATTTGAACGTGGCATCCTAAGAACTAGTCCTGGAAGCAAGTTGCAATTCTATTCCATGTTTATTACATTTTGGCCCTAGTTCATTTTTATCATGGTAGCTGTACCTTTCTTCCACGGTACTCAAGGAGGGGTGGGGAGCATTGCTAACTTTTGACATTGTGACTAAAATTGCATTTGATAGATCTCTGCACTTTATTCAGTGACCTGGTTCACCCAGGTCAGCCTGAGTCAAGGAGACTTCAAGTTAATACCAAACTATGTATTAGAAGCAGGTGGGGAAAGGGGTGATCCTGATCAGGACCATAGTTTGCAGAGAAGGTCTTTAAAACCCCTTTCTTGTGACCTAGCTAGTATTTCTCTTATAGGTACATAAGCGTTCATATAGAAAACAGCCATAACAATTAAATACATAAGCTGGAATCCTTCAGATAACATTCAATGTTTAACAATAACACAGGGGAATCGGAAGTAAGGAGCAATGAACACTGACATCAGTTCAATTATCTAGATAACGATTAAAGTAGGTCTCAACTTCTTATTAAAGAACAAGTAAAAGATTATGTCAAAATTGGAGAAGACTTCAGTAGCTAAAAGCTATTCAAACTCAATTGAGCATGAGTGGGACTGCTGAATAATGCGGACAAGATAATGAACTGGAGATAAATGATCTCAAGAGGCCATGTTCTTGGTACCAGGAGGATACATTGATAAGCCAGATTTATTATCTTAACATCTTATGGCAACGACCTTCAATTTATCAGAAACACCTGAGATATTTATAACTGTGTGTTCTTGCTTATAACTATATCACAAAATATTTCAGTTATGTACATTTCTTTCTAAGAGCCCCTTGGCAATGTCATGGAATATCTTGAGTTCTACTTTATTTCACAGCAATGTATTTGAAACCAGAGTTTAACTTTCGGACTTCAATCTAAAGTGTTCTCAAGAAAGAGCTTAAGGGCTGCTTTATTATGTAGCTTTAAACAAGGTCAGTTCTTTTTTAAGCAACTGTGTTTTATAGTGAAACTATAGTTAAAAACAATGAACCTCTACTTGTCAATTTCTGTGCAGTTTATGCTTTGGTAAGATTCCCTGGAGTGCAGATAATGGTAGTTGTTTCTTTGAAGTTAATTTGCACTCAGAGATGGCAAATGTTAAATCTATCTGGTATGGTTTGATTATTAACAATTCACCTGGATTATATACATGGCATGCTCATATGTAGTTAATATAATACTTCTCTATCCCATCACAATGAGACAATACTATCAACTTTGTAAAAGGGATGTGGGAGGGTAGACACCTCTGCATTAATATATTTATGAACAGATTGAGTACTGGTACTTTTTGGCATACACACACAGCAGATTAGCTATTTTACACCACCTCCATGATTTCCTGTTGGATGGAGTTATAAGGTCATCTGTTCTCATTCTGTCTGTCTGTCTGTCTGTCTGTCTGTCTGTCTGTCTGTCTGTCTGTCTTTGTCTCTCTCGGGACCTGTTTCCATGTCAAGCTAAGCCACCATGGGTTAGCAATGTATGCAGGTGGCTATTTTGAATATTCAAGCCATAACTGCAACTTGTTGTGTTGTGCGAACCCAGCAAGGGTGGGTTGTTGGTGTGGTTAACAAACCACCCAGAACCCATGGGCTATCTTAGGGTTGCAGATGGTTTGTTAACCTTGCCAACAACTTACCTTTGCTGGGTTCACACCACACGACAAGCTGTGGCAGCAGCCTGAACAAGCACCTATGGGGACCATGACTCATTGTGACTTAAATTAGCCATGACAAGCTATGGCAATCATGTGAACCCGATTACCGTATGCGCATGCACGCGTGCACACCCACACCCACCCACAAATAATTGGATCGTAACTTACTTAAGTCCTCATTGATTTCAATGAGTCTACTCTAACCATGACTAAATTTGATCCAATCCTTTTTGCCCTGCTGTATCACATAGCCCTAGTGATGTGTCCCATTCTCATCTTCATGTCATTATGACTGTGTTTCTATACTAATTTCTTTCTGGAAACAACCTTTTGGGAGAATTTTATGAGATTATTGTTTGGAACATTCCAATAATGGGTATGCATTTCGAACAGATAATTCTGAGGTTCTTTCAATTTACTCATCGGGTTTAACTCCTTATCGTTTTCTATCCCAGCAGTTGGTTTGTTTCAGCTTATGATAGTTATGAATCAAACTCTTTATGAAAGAAAGGTAATTAAAATTTCTTAAAATGAAATTTGAAACATACTAGCCTTCACTATACTTTCTGCAAAGCCTTCTCTGTGCTACTAAGTTGAAAAGTCTACCAGTTTGACTGATGTTTTTCAAGTTCAGCATACAAACATCTTGAAAAAATATAGTTGGAAGTGCTGTAATAAATCTCACCATGTTTTTATTACTTCTCTTATTTATTCCCCATTGTACAAAGTGGTTATGACCTGTACTATTTCTTTTGTACATTGCTCAATTGCATAATCTGACTAATTTACTAAAACTGCAGTCCTAAACTCATGTCACTTTGGACACAATGATAACCCAGGGTTCCAAAGAATCCTGGTTTATTGTTTACAAATCATTTATAAACAACATGCTCATGCATACTATTTGCTCCTGCTTGGCTTCTCCTGCAAGCGGGAGCAGCTAAATAATCCATGATCCATCTGTTGTGGATTTGTTTATCACGACATCCAAACTGAGGACTCTGACTTGTCTCTCCTCAAACAAGCAAGATTGTGAGAAAAGTGAATTTTGGGTGCCATTTTCCAAGATGGCAGCCGTTATGATTTCCCATGATGCCTCTCTATCTAATTTTAATCTACATGGTAATAAACACAATCATACAAAATTTTACACGTGTACCACAACGTGCATGATTTGGCCAGAAATTGACATTAAGCTGCTCTACTAATGTTTCTGTTTTAAACTTTTAAAGGTTTTTATATTGTATTGTGTTGTATTTGGGGATTTTAACTTTTGTGAACTGTCCAGAGAACTTTGGCTATTGGGCAGTATATTGTTTATCAGCAACAGCAGCATATTTTTATTTTTAAATGCAGTGCAATTAGTGGAGAAAGCACAAAATATCATTTTATGCAATACTTAGTACACATTCATAAATAGTCATGCATATAAACATGTTAAGTCACTTAGTATAGTAATTAGTAATTTTCAAGTCCTGATAAACAGCAGGAAGCTAATACTTGGCCTTCTTGCACTTTCAAACAAGGGCAGTGCGTGCTTATAAACCTGTTTTTCCAAAGGCTACTAGCAAATAAATGAACATGACTTAGTTGCTATGATGAATTAATATGCACAGTGACAACTTACAACCACAATATTGCTTGGGGGAATTAGCTATGCGAATATATACATGCAATTATATGTTTTAATGATTTATTTAATTTTCTGAATAATATACCACTTAAATGGAAATTGATAAAAATAGAGAACACAAATATAAAGTTAGATCAACTTTGTCTTGAACCTATTAAGGTAAGGCCCATTTTAATGAGAATATTAATGTATTAAGCAGTTCATTATGGATGAGCATTATTTCTCGTTGTTAAGAATTTATTGCTTCAGACCTGTCATCGTCACTCTAATTATGATTAATTCCTTATCTTGAATTCCATCGCCATTCACATATCAGGAGCAAATGCAAACTTCTATTTTACACTCAGGTTTTACAAAAACAGAGTGATTTATTGATGCGCTCATATTTTATTCATTTAGACATTCATATTTAACACATTTTTTAAATATAACATTGATTTAAAAAAAACTGATTTTTTTTATTCATAATATGGTACATAAACCTCTATATTCCTATAAACCCATAGAAACGAACCAATAGAAGTGTGCCATTTCAACAATTCGATTATTACTTTCCAAATAAAGTAACCACTGTTTCATAGTACTTTTCTAAAAAAACAAAAAAAGACCACTGCTCTCACTATGCCAGTGGTGACATAAAAAATAAGAATCCAACTGTCTAGCCTTTCTAGTCTTTATAACACTCTATCCAGGCACACACACACACCAGTCAAAATTATAATCATAATACACAAATAGTGGGTTTTTTTGTTCAGAAAATAGCATTGCAATAATATCGCAGCAGTGCATGCATGTGTGAACTGAGTTCAGATCACCTTGTGACTTGTGAGGAATGGTCATAATGAAGCAGAAAGTCTGATGGTTCTCAAAAAAGGGGGGATCCCTCTAAACATTTATTTGTTAAGAAAATGCATATCCTGACCTTCCACAGTGATAAAAATAATAAAAATAATAAAAATGAAAGAATGGGTTGGTTTCAGGATCTGCTCACAGAATCCTCCTCCATTTGATTTTTGGGGATCTCTATCCCTGAACATACACCACAGTTCACCCCATTCAGCAGGGTCCCCCGATTCACTGTGTAACTGGAGCCACATCTAGGTATTTTGGCTTCCTAGACAATTTCTGACCCTGACCCCAAGCTACTGCTATTAATTTCTGATTAATTAATCTCCTCATGAACAGCATGAAATGGGTTAATGAGCAGAAAAGCATGAGTGTCCTGTGTTTAATTTCTTTCTTTAACATGGCAACATTTATCAGTGTCACTGTTCTGTAAGGTGCTTTAAACATTTGTTTGGAAATGTTTAATATGCATCCTTAAAACCACTGGTCTTCCACCCGTCCAGACCAGAGACTCAGCTCTGATTCCCAACCTGCAACATGGGACCCACTTTCACATTTTCAGTTTTGTTTAAATGGGAGGGGGACACACTCAAACAGTTATTTAGAAACATGTTGTCTTGTTCCACAAACAAGTCCCATTGCTCAGTAATTCAAGGGACTTTACGATCATGTGTGCAAAGCAGTGGGAGTGGGAATCCACACAGCTACACAAAATGATTGTGATGATAATGGTATCCTCAGAGTAACAACATAGTAAAACAGTCATTGGAACCCAGCAGCAACCCATAACAAAAGGAGACATTGAGCTCCATCACACCGGGTGTTAACATCCTCCCTACCTTCATTCTTCACCTGTGTTTTCATTCCTCAGTTACTTCCTCTTTCAAAAGAGGAAGTACACAACAAGCACAAGGCCCATTGAGTCCGCTGTTCTAATGGCGCTGCTTCTCCTACACACAATAGGAGAGAGCAGCAATTCCGAGTTTAAAAATACATCGTACTTAATGGGTGGTGGTGGTGGTGGTGTTGTGCAAGGAAGGCCAGAAGGCATGGGAGGCAGACAAAGTCATGTGAGGGACCTGAGCAAACTCCATGAGTGCCCAGTAGTGAGCGTGCAATAAAATGCTTGTCGGATGGAGCTGAAATGAAAATGATAATATATTCAGAGCCACACAGAAACCATTCAAAATCCATCTCTTTCACTGAGCAACTTCACATAAACCACTCTCCATCTCCTCAAAAGTAACAATGAGGAGGAGCAGAATACAAAAATCCATTTTATGCATCTTTACTCACCAGTAGATGATTGGATTACTCAGGAGTAAGCATGGTCAGCAAATTCTAAGCATCAAAAATTATATCTTTGCTTGCGCATCCCCACAGCCACCCCTCTCACAAAATCTTCAGAGGTAACAGCAAGAAGCAGCACATTAAAACATTGTCTTTCTGACTTTATCTTTACCTATTCCATAATTCCATGTGTATGCTCTTCCTGAAGGAGTTCCATTTCACCAATTATTTAAAAGAAAAATTGGAATAAATATTTTATTATTTAACCATAGTGACAATAGCCTGATTTAAAAAACAAAAACAGGTAGATTTTTCAATGACGAAAAGATATAGATCCAAATTTCAAGTCAAAATATTTGTTTTCCTCATTTCCCCACCACTTTATGTTACTCAAGAAGGAAAACCTTTTAATGCTGCAGTCCTCTGTACGCTTACTTGGGAGTGAGCCTCATTGAAAACACTGGAACTTACTTCTGAGTAAAAATGCATAGGCTTGTGCTTTAAAAGTTACAGCATTATTATTTTTAATGCAATGAATGCTCTCTTTTCCCGTAAGATAAAAGTAACTTATTTTGTTTTGTAAATTAAAATACTGCCTCATCTCACTTCAGATTTCCATTATAATTGTGCTGTGTGTTCCATAACTGCTCAATACAGAAATCTACCCCAAAGATAAAATAAATATCCTTTGTGTCTAGTGAAAGCTTTCATACTCTGCATTTTAATGATATTTTCCCATAGGTATGTGGGGTCATATGTTTAAGAGTGTAAGAGGTACTTACAAGTTATTTCTTTCAGCAGTCTCCACTATTGAGTTAATGGGTCTGCCCTTTTGAGAGGCACCCTTTGTCATATTTATGACAGTGTCTAGTTGTTCTAATATAAGCCTACTGATTGCGTCCATTGAATTTACTGTATTGCCTCTTTGAGGAATTTGACACGTCTTGTGATAACCTCCTCTCACTTAAATAATCAGACCTGGCAATAACTTTTGGTTCTACATGGGGATACATGGCAATTTCCGATCCAGATATTAGGCAAAAGCGGGTCTCCTTAGCTTCAGAGATATAACTTCATCATTTATTTGTAGGCTCAGCTAAGACATTTTACTGCCTAAGGTGAGGAATGAGATGGCATCCCCTCCCATGTATAAAAGCCAACTGGACTGGCAATTGAATCTTTCTTTAACAGTGGCAACGAGACAGCATCCTCCTCTGAACCTGACGATAGGTTAGCTTAGACAGGACAGGTCAGGTCACATGGAACATAGCTCTCTCCTTCAACACTTTGCTGCCACCACCCAGCATCTGCCACCTGAGGTCACTGCCTCACTCTACCTAATGGCAGGGTCAGCCCTGATCACCTTCTAACTGGCTCTCTAATTGGTTCCCTATTGAACAAGAGAGGACATAAGATGAAATCCTGAGGGTCACCCCAGCAACCCATCTATTTATCTTCTGGAATAAACCTCTCAAGCACAGTTCTGCAACCTATGCCAAGTCCTACAGAAAAGTTACCAGCTTCTGGTAACCAGTTACCAGTATTAAAGGCTTCCAACTGATGTAAAAATATCACTGATCAAACTCTTCATACTAATGATTGTGTGACCACTAGTAGACTAATATTTTACTCACCATGCCTCCTACTCTTCATGGATAGGACAGGTGTGTGTGTGTGTGTGTGTGTGTGTGTGTGTGTAAGGAATGGCTGGATTGGTGCACAATGACAAACAGTAAAATATTGTTGTTACAATATCACTGCAGATTTGGACTCAGTGATTCAGAGGTTGCTATTTATTGTCAAATATTTGTTTTATGGTCAGCTATAACAGCTATAAAAGCCAGCAATGTTTCTCCTGGGGAATGCAGTCTGAAATATCAACCTTTAATAAACTTAAACCAGGGTCTAAATGTGTTAACCTCCCATTAGAGAGTAGAAAATAGGGGGAACATGTCTCTGGAAATTAAAAATTAATAGCTATTAGCAAAGACCATAAACAAGGGCTAGAATGTGTAGATTAGACTTGCATTGGATAACATTTTATTTGGATTCTTAACTATATGAAGAGTACTGGAAGAAATAAGGCCCATTACTTATGCCATTATTCATTTCTAGTAAAGGACAAATTCAAGCAATTGCATAAATAACACAAATAACAAGGGAATGTATAAATAATGTTTAGGTTGCAATCCTATGCGTATTTAGTCAGAAAAAAGTCCTGCCATTCCCAGCCAGCTCCAGCCAGCATGGTTGACTGGATGCTAGGAGTTGTTGGACCTATGTCTTCTCACCCCAAAACTATATTTAAAAAATACAAAAAATATCTTAATCCTTCTCTTCCAATACTTTATCTTACATTTCATCCCCCAGTGCCTGCTGTTAGTTATGTGTGCCTACTCCTCCACGACTCCGAAAAAAGCCATTGTGAGTTCTGTGTTGTGTTTACTACAGTCTGTCTAATTTGAGTGTATGTTGCAGCACACTTTTTTTTTCAAAATTCATGCACAAGCAGCACACATTTTTCTCAATTAATAAAGGTTTATTATTACATCATGAGGTGCACAATGGCTGCTGCTGGCTCTGGCTGTGTTGGGAGAGGGAGCAGAAGGAGGGGGAAACCCAGGGGGAGGAATGGGTTGCATGGGGTAATGTTGGAGTAGTTTTCCAACAAGTAATCTGGCGGTACAGAGAGATGGACCGCCTCTAGAAATCAGAGCGGTGAACTTGTTCAGTGGAGCTCCGCCCTGAATTTCAGGGCGGAGAAGAACCACTCTGCACACCCCTACTGTTTAGTACAGCTGTCCTGGAAGCTAGCATGTTTTCCAAATAAAGAACACAGCATGAGTAATTTTAAATAATTTTTTCTTCGTAGCTGAATTTGCAAGATACACAGAGGCAACAGAGACGAGAACAGAGCTTTACCAGAAATAGATTATTTTTTGAGAATGTATAACAAATTGGCAATTCAATAGTTAGATATAAGAGATGTGCACCAGAATGGGTGGAAGCCAAAAGCCTGAACTGAATTGGCCTCCTTTGGACCATTCCTGGTGCTTTCTGGAGTGAAACATGCTTCCCTCCAAAGGGATCAGAACCAAAGCTGGACCTCGTACAAAGTTTTGTTCACAATTTGGCTTAGGAAAGGGAGAAGCATATCTCCAAAAAGAGTATGTTTTGATCTCTTTTAATGCTGATGGGGAGGAAATGGGGCTGAATGACTGACAGGTCCACCTTTGAGTCATAGGAAGCATTTTACAAGGGGTCTTCAACCACTGAGTTTTTGGGGAGGGCAAGGATTGGACCATGAAATTGACATTTTTCCAATGGTACCAGGCTCCACTGTGAAAAAAGACTTCAACTGATGTTCATTCATCAGTATTCCCTAGCCCCTGCACCTGTCCTTCTGAAACCTTACAGGTTTCTTGCTTGGAGACACCTCTATCACCTGTGCTATTTTGATACAAATTGCCCCCAAAAAACTGGGAGAACGGAAGGGAAAGTGAATCACTTCCCCTCCCCACCACCCATATTTGAGGACTCTCCTTCTACATATACCACTGCACCTAGCCTTCTGAAACTTTGTAATTTTCTTACTTAGGGTCACCTGTATCCTGAGGTCATTTTCAGAAGAATGGTCTACAAGGAACATTTTTTGGATGCACTCAAGATATAAAGGCTACTCTTGCATGAAAACTTCAGCACCTATTCATCTGAGACTTGGCAGGTTCATAAAGGGCAACTATGTCTGTAAATAGCACCCAATTCTGCCAAAAAATTAAAATTGTTTTTTTAAAAAACACCCACACCCCACAATATCAAGGTATCTGACATAAACCCACTGTGCCTATTTTTCCTGAAATTGAGCAGGCATAAATCCTTCCTAATAGGCTACTATGTCTGCAAATGCCATCCACTTTTCTCAAGTCAGGTTTGGTACCCAAGTCAAAATGGACAGCCTCAGAATTGGCCTAAACACAATTAGGCCATTTTCCAAAATGCTGAACGGGGTCTGAGTTGAAACTTGGGTTTGGTGCACACCTCTGTTAGATAAAGGAGGCTGTCTCAGAGATAGGAGGGGAATAGAGAATGACTGCAGGTCATGGAGGCTGCACAGTGATTGCTTGGCTTCTGAGAAGGGGAGAATTGAAAGGGTGTGTGTGTGGGGTGTGTGTGTGTGTGTGTGTGAGAGAGAGAGAGAGAGAGAGAGACTTTTCTTTCCTTCTCTGTCCAGAAACCGAGGAAGAGTGCAGGGATTCTTAGCGCTAAGTTAAATTTTTAAGAAGGTAAAAGGGAGATACTTTCCTCAGCTATTGCAAAGCTTTACTGAGCGTAGAACACTCTAAGTAATGGTCAGAAAAAGAGCACTCAAACCTTTGGTTCCTGACTAGGCCAGGCTACATATATCACAAGACCCTTTTCTGGAGTTAGGTATTCAGAGGACCAAGAGCAGGCACCCAGCCAAGAGCTCCAAGAATGTAGGTATCTGCCAGCGAAAAAGAAAAGTATGAAAATGGGCTACGGAGGTTTGCGGAAGACCTAGGAGACTCGCTGAGTCCTGGGGAGCATAAGGCATTATAAAGACTCACAAAAAGGTCAGATGGTCATGGAAGGGAGATTTCTAAGTGCAGAAAAAAGAGAATGTTGTCTTGTTCCTGCTTAACAAAGCAAGGGGTCTATTTGTTATAAAAGACACACCATTTCAGATCTTCCATAGCCAATTGACGGGTAATACAGTGTGGCTTTAATTAGATTAGGAACTGGAAGAAAGCTGGGCAGTAATGATTTCAGGAGATTCCATGCTAGTGGGGGGGGGGTTTGAGGGGAGGCACATTTTTCTGTTCGTTTCAATAGGATGTCAGCAGGACACTTTCAACTGCATTTGCTAAATTTGTACTAGCTCTTCTTCCCAGTTCCCACACAAAATGTAGCCTTTTGAGCCAAGGTGCTTGTGAGGGGACACAAAATGGCAGAATAGAATCATAGAATAGTAGAGTTGGAAGGGGCCTACAAGGCCGTCGAGTCCAACCCCCTGCTCAATGCAGGAATCCACCCTAAAGCATCCCTGACAGATGGTTATCCAGCTGCCTCTTGAATGCCTCTAGTGTGGGAGAGCCCACAACCTCCCTAGGTAACTGTTTCCATTGTCGTACTGCTCTAACAGTGATGAAGTTTTCCCTGATGTTTTTCTGAGTCCAGTCAGAATCTGGCTTCGTGTAACTTGAGCCCATTATTCCGTGTCCTGCACTCTGGGATGATCGAGAAGAGACCGTGCCCTCCTCTGTGTGACCTTTCAAGTATTTGAAGAGTGTTATCATCTCTCCCCTCAATCTTCTCTTCTCCAGGCTAAACATGCCCAGTTCTTTCAGTCTCTCTTCATAGGGCTTTGTTTCCAGACCCCTGATCATCCTGGTTGCCCTCCTCTGAACATGCTCCAGCTTGTCTGCATCCTTCTTGAAGTGTGGTGCCCAGAACTGAATGCAATACTCAAGATGAGGCCTAACCAGGGCTGAATAGAGAGGACTGAGTACCTCACATGATTTGGAAGCTATACTTCTATTAATGCAGCCTAAAATAGCATTTGCTTTTTTTGCAGCCACATAACACTGTTGGCTCGTATTCAGCTTGTGATGTACAACACTTCCAAGATCCTTCTCATTTGTAGTATTGCTGAGCCAAGTATTCCCTATCTTGTAACTAAATCGTGCTTGCCAGCAACAAAGAATGAAAACTCCAAGATGGCCACAACGATTCAACCTGCAGAAGTGGCAACTTATCGTTATCCCTAAGGCACATTCTATCTACAGACTATGTCAGCCCTCCCCAAGCTGGTGCCTTCCAGATATGTCAGATTACAAATCCCAGAACACTGCCTGAGGGATGCTGGAATTTGTAGTCCGACACACACACACACACACACATACACACATATCTCCATAACGGGCCAAGTTTAAGTCTTCATGTAAGGCTTATGCTTAGATTCACCTTAGGCAGGTCCACAGGCTGAGAGCCTCCAGCTGCCTTATTTTGCTCCTGTCTGCCCCTTGTTCTCTGTTGCCCATTTCTTCTTCTTCAGGTCTTGCTGTTGCCAGCCATTAAGATATTATTCTCTGTCAGGTCTGTATGAAAACAAACATGGTGGTACTCATGTTACATAAGAGAAATATATGAAGGTATGACACTATTATTATGAAGTGTGTTGAATGCCTGACCTTGACTGATTCTGGTAATCAGAAGAAATTCATATATACTAATGTGACTATCCTTCCTTTGTCTAATCCCACTTTAAAACCTAGCTATGCTATTATCCAATGGAACATATGATTTCCGCAAATGTATTTTACATGCTAATTTAATCCACTGTTCTTGGTTTTCCATGTGTCATGATCTTGATATTCTGCTTTTTTCTCAATAGGGGACGTGGATGAGTGTGATAGTGCATGGGGATACCATTGTCCCTTCAGTGGTATCATTGAGCAGATGTTTTGTTGCATTGCATGCCAGTTGCAAACTAGTTTTAATACTACCAGCCGTGTGCTTATTAACTGACTCTGTATTTATTGAAAAGCTTTTGGGTGTTAAGCCACATGATGGGGGAGTTGTCTCCAGCACTGCCCTTGGCATGCCTTGTCTCTCTACCCATATTGCTGCTTTATGCAGTTTAAAATGCATTCCTACCTGTATGCCTTGGGAGCAGGTTACCTGAAAGACCACCTTCTTCCATACAAGCCTGCCCTGGTCTTAAGATCTTTAGGAAAGGCCCATCTTTTGAAATCACTGCTTTTGAATCAAGCTTGTAGTGACACTCCTGGGCTGTGGAACTCCCTGCCAAAGGAGATTAGGTTCACTTCCTCTCTCTTGTCCCTTTTTATTCAAGTAGGCCTTTGGCATGATGTAAGTGGGTCTGTTGGGTTGGATGCTGTTTTATTCCATTATTGTTGTGTTTTGTAATTGTAGTTTAATGCATTTGTGAAATGCACCAGGAAATGCTGGGAGTTGTAGGGTTTTTTTCTGTCTAAACATGCACAGGATTTCACCTTTAATAACACCTAACATTGGTGGGTTTATTGCTGGGATAAAAAATAATAATGGCCCAAGTCAACTGTTCAGAATGCTTTGAATTTATTGCCTTATTCTTTTCTTTTCTTTTTCTTTTAAAGGTCTGTACACCACCTATCGTCACAGATTCCAGGGTAATTTACAGTATTAAAAACAATAAAATTCAATAGCAAATAACAACACTACAATACTACTTAAAATGGTAACAGGCAAAGCCACAAACTCTATTACACTTCTCAAGAGTATGGGGAAATCCTACAACTCCTAGCATTCCTCAGCCAGTCAGTACCTGTAGGGCTTTTTTCTGTCTAAACATGTATAGGATTGCATCCTAACCGTATTAAACCATAAAAAAGGAAGACATTACAACATAAAGATGCCCTATAATTTGTCCACAAATGAAGAAGGGTGCTATATAGGTTTCCTTAATGAAAATACAGAACACTTATCTTTAATCATAACTTCTCCATAAGTTTGCCTCAACAGCTTTACTTGAACAACTTTCAGCCATGCCACTTTAATAATTATGCATTTTTGTAGCTTTGAAAATAGTTCATCCCATAATTTATTCCACTTAATAATTTGTTTTTATGTTTTAGTTATCTCAGATATGTTCAAACAGAACTTTCACATCACGATCCAGAGGGCGGTAACAAATAAATTATTATTATTATTATTATTATTATTAATAATAATAATAATTTATCAGTACATGAAAATATTCCAGTCTGGCTCAATACAAAAGCTTTGTATTGTGTTGGTCCCTCTTGGATAGCAACATCTCTTAAAGAGGTGAATTAATGGAAATATCTCCTGTAAATATTTTCCTAATGCAGAATGCTCATATATACAACTTTCTACACACACACACACACACACACACACACATCAAGTGAAAGAGAGGTTTAGAGACTTCAGATAGGGGAAAATATGGAAGACAAATGCTAAACAGCACACTGTATTCACTATTTTGGTCATGTAGCTTGCCTGATTAGTTTTTACTATAAAGCTAATGTAAGACAAATATACACACTCTAGGTCAAAGGAAAAGAATATCCTACAGTTTAATAACGCCATTGGGGATATGTCTGACCTCACACCTCCAACTCTGACATTGTTTAACTATACTGCACTATTTGTGAATTTCAATCATTTGTTCAGAGAGGCCATTCATAATTGCTGGGTGTAAGCTTTCCTTTAGGATGCAAAGCAGAAAACAATGAAAATGCCACACAAGTGTATTAAAACAGCAGCACTTAAATGTATAAATTAACTGAGCTTCTTTTCACAGCTTTCTCTTTCTGTTCTGAGAGGCTTCAATCTGGTGACATCAAAGGCAGGATTATGTAAGAAGATAAAAACTTGATTAATGTCCATGTTTGAAGTCATGAAAGTCTTCCCCACTCCAAGCCAAAATAACCCTCCTTAAAGCACAAAAAAGCCAAGGCCCAGGTGCAAGCAAGAGGCTACAGAAAGGTACTGGAATATGGTAGGGAGAATGAAGTTCTTTCTTTATATACTCTTTGTGGGCTTTTGTGCTGCAAATAAATATGTTAAGTCTTGTCTATAATCATAGAATATTATTCTGTATGCTAACAGAATGGCTTTTAAATACAAATTTAGCTGGTGTCACATATAAAGAGTTACTGTGGTTTATTTTGGCAACCAAAATATATCAATACGTGGTTGGGATGAAAGATCTTTCCTGTATTTATTATCTATTTTTCTATAGTGGCTTGAAAGGGAATATTTGTCCAAACATAAACTCAATTATGATTAAGTCACAAGTTCCTAAACACTTCAAAAGCTTGATTTCATTTAGAGAAGGCATATTTCACAACAATGCTTATAACACTTCTTGTGTGAACAATTGTATAGTATAAGTATCACCATAAACACTTTACTGGCACCAGCTTAATAGTTTCACATGGCTGGTAGTCTCATTTATATTGTCATTGCAAAGGAGAAGCAAAATCCATTTTCAGTTGTCATTTGATGCACAAACAGTGCAGTCCTGAATCTCCAATGCTGAAGGGGAATAGCATCTGACGGAAGTGCCCCTCTGCCAGGAGAGAGGAGGGAAGGGGCTCCACCATGCTGCGCCTGGTGAAAGCTCTGTGGGTAGTTCTTCCACTAGCAGTAACAACAGTAAGATCCTGAAATGGGGTGTTTTGGAAGTGATTAGAGCCAGCTTTGGATCCATAGGATCCAAAGTCTCTCTGTTTTAGTGAGAGGGCCTGATCCAGACCAATCTAGCCTGGAGCTGCTAATTCAACAGAACCACAGTCCACTGGGTGGAAACAAGATTTTCCTCTCCTCACATACCTATTCTGCCCTGTTCAACACCGGTTGGAGAGGCTGTGGAAGAGACATTCAATCCTCGTTCTTGCTCTCTCCTGGCACCATTTAGGGTTGCTCCTCCTATCAGCATTCAAATTGTGAATGAATCTCTAATGGGTCAAAATAAAATCTATTTGACTAGTTGATAATTCAGATTGGCTTCTAGAAACTGCCTTCCACAAACATGTCCTGCACAAGGGATATGAAGATAAAACCTTCAGTGGTGAACACTTATATCCATATTATGCAGTATCTTAATAGTTCATCAATATGTGTCTTTCACAGTACTTTCAGTCAAGTGATTTCCAATATGGGAAGCTCTGTAAATTCTTCTAAACAATGCTGGTGCTGTAACTTACAGTTTTATAAATTTAATTAATGATATTTATCATCTAGCAGTTGGAACCACAAGCCATTTGGACAATACAAATATCTGGCTCTTGAGCCTATTTTGTGACTAGTTTAATTCAATAGAATACCAGTTTGTTTCAACCTAAATTATCATCATCACTTAATCAGATTGTGGATTGGGCTACTGCAGGGGTACAGAACCTCAGGTCCTGGGGCCACATCCAGGCCTCAGGGGCCACATCCAATCTGGCCCTCTGGGGTTCTCCAGAAGGCCACATCCATTCTCCTGGCCCCACCTGCTTTCCTCCAACCACTGAACATTTCCTGGGTTTTGTGCAGGTTTTTTCCCATTCTAAAAAGTTGAAATGCCTCTCCTAAAGCTTTGTTACTGGCATAAAAGCTTTCAATTACAATGGGCTGGTATTTGGGATGGTGGGGTGGTCCCACCCCCTTTTCTTTTCGGCCCACCCACCACTGGAACGCAGCCCTTGACAGCTTTTCCGAAATAGAATTTGTCACTGGAGCTGAAAGAGGTTCCACACCCCTGGGCTACAGCAATATAATTTGTTATTTATTTATTACATTTCTATATCCCCTAATAGCTGAAGCTACCTGGGTGGTTCAGGAAGCATGTAAAAGCCGGAATGAGTACTTAACATAAAAAAAAAAAACCACGCAAAAAAACGTGGCATGCTTTAAAAACACTTGAGAACAATATTTTAGGACTAAAATCTTTGCAATATCTTATCTCTATTTACCCCATAACTCCCAGAACAACATCCGGAACAGAATGGATGGTCCGGAACAGCCACTTCCGAATGACTGAAATCAACCAAACTCACCACTCACACATTAACAGTTGTGTATATTGGTGGGAATGAGCCAGATGTCCTTCACCATAACGTCCAAGTTTATTCCAAAGCTATGTACACTAGTTGTATACCCATTTAATTCCAGAGACTGCAAAATAAACGCTCTGAATTTTGAGAAGTTTATTAAATGTTCCATTTAGTACAATGAACATGGTTTATTTGATTGCCTTCATGCACAGAGAAGTTGCCATTCTGGGCAATTCCCCAACAATAGGTTGCGCCTCATTTTGCTCACCCATAATTTTCTTTTCCAGCTTATTTTGGGAATATGAACTATGGCCCAAAACGGGTATCGGATCTTGGCTTTCATGGAAGTTTCAGAGGTTATTATATCTTTCCCATCTAGTAATGTGTGACTGGTGAGTTTGGTTGACTTACCTCACTTGGAAGCTGCCGTTCTGGCTCGTTTTGCAGAATACGGACTATGGCTTGGAACGGGTAATGGAACACAGTTTCAATGGAAGTTTTGGTGCTTATTATATCTGACCCACCTATTAATGTATCAGTGGTGAGTATAGTTGAGTTGGCTCACTTGGAAACTGTCGTTCCAGCCTGTTTTGCACAAAATGAACTATGGCCTGGATCAGGTATCAGAACATGGTTTTCATGGTAGTTTTGGTGCTTATTGCATCCCTGCCATGAAGTTACGTGTGACTGGTGAGTTTGGTTGATTTCAGTCATTCGGAAGTGGCTGTTCCAGGCCATCCATTCTGTTCCGGATGTTGTTCTGGGAGTTATGGGGTAAATAGTGATATAATATTGCAAGGATTTTAGTCCTAAAATATTGTACTCAAGTGTTTCTCTCTGCAATGGCTTAATTTATGTTCCTTGATGTCTTAATTAACCTATATTTCTGTCTGCAATGGCTTAATTTGTTATTGAAAAAATGTGATGAAGTATGGGTATATTTGGTTTTAGGTATATGATAACCTTGGAGAAAGTTTAGAATATGAGATTTGGGGATCAGTTCAATTTATGACCTTCAGCATTGTTTTTGCCAAGCTCATTATCATAGACTGTGATTGTATAATTTGTATCCAATAACTGGAAATTTTGTGTTTGTAAATAAGGTATTTGTTCCATTTCAAAGAACTTATCTAATGGTGAAAAAGATGTCTTAAAATGGATTTAATACTGTGACCGAACACTTATTTTGTAAACTTATTCTCACAGGTAGATTTCATTTTTCTGCTCAGAACTGGTTAAAGAGAGATCTGGAACTATTTCAGCTCATGGCAATTGCATTGAGGTATTTTGGAAGAGTAGAGTAAAAGGTCTTTGTCAATTGATGATGTACGATAAGCACTTATGGATGGCTTTCTGAGAAACTTTAAAGAGGAACAACTTTATTCTAGCAATAGGCTCTTGAAAGTCCTTTACAGCATTCAAAGATCTGGGTGGTCCCACCAGGTCTTTTATTTCCATTAGGGCCCTAAACATTTTGCAGGCAGTGCACTTCTTGAAAACTCTACAGACCCCATGAGGAGGGGCTGGAGCAAACTCCTACAGAAACCTCTGCAAGGCTGCTTTCATACTCACAGATTCCAAACCTGAAAAAAACGTAGACATGTTTTACCAAATGGTGGGGAAGAAATTGATGTTTGCTCTATAGGGGGGTGGAGGGTGGGAACGAACTAAAAATTCTGTAATTATTATAGTACACCCCTGCAAGAATTATAGTATTAGGAATTGAGTACTTGACTTCACTAAAACCAAATCACTATATCAGGATATTCCTCCAAATTGATGTAACCTCCTTTTTGACTTCTTGGTAAAGAGAGATACCATGCACTTTTTAATGTGAACATAGTGAAAACGATAATCTCTAGCTTGTTGCCTTAAATCAGCCTTTCCCAGTCTTGTACCCTTCAGATGTTTTGGACTAGAAGTCCCAGCATTCCTGTCTAGGTCTGATGGGAACTGAAGCCCAAAACATCTGGAGTGAACCACGTTGGGAAAGGCTGCCCTAAATCTAGGAATCTAGGAAAGGGCTTAAACATGGAAACTGCTTCATCTCCAGGTGTAAGCTCTGAAACAGATGAAGTAGTAATATGAGTATGTGCAAAGAGCCTTTCCCTTATCATTGAACAACCAAAAGCCTGTGCAAAATCTACATGTTTGGAGGAAAGAGCATTCAGGGCATAGGATATGACTTTTATATAGACCTGACACCTCTCTTAAAAAAATAATAATCTACAGATGTATTGTTGCTATCCTGAAGATATGCATGTGAAAAGGATGGGCACTGTGTGAAATAAATAAGGTGTTAACTTCAGGTAACACTCACACACACATTCAGAAATTGGAACACTGAAAGCATAGTTTCTACATCAGTCCTGTGGAGGTTTCTCAAATGAAGGTAATGATCAGCCAGAATATCTTTCTCATCAAATATAACCATATAGAAAGAGATTGTGGGAATAATATAAATGTTGGGCTATTGAGCTGCACAAATCTCAGATGTTTCATTTTATCTCCCAATTCCTTCTCTTGTTTCATTGTCCATGAGGAAAGGAAATACACCTCCTAAACATCTAATTTACATGTCATTCTGCCTAAAAGTAGGGAGGAGCTGGGAATGACCTCTCCTGCCCTCAGCAAGTCTTGTACTCATTGATGAGAGGAGAAAGAAAAGTGGTATGGGCTCCTAGTCTGCCCGGACTGAAGCTCTCCACAGAAGTGAAAGTGTACATGGGGACATAGATCAGTAATTTAGAACATCTATACTCATATGCAAAAGAATAGGAAATGAAAATATTAAATAAGTTCAATTTGAAAATCAAATGAAATCATAATATTGGAATGGCTCCAGAACTACAGGCCATATCTGTATTACTATAACTTACTACTATTATGATTTCCAGTTTAATGAATGTTTAAAATCCCACCTCCTTTGTGCATATCTGGAGGACACCAGGTTGGGGAAAGATGTCTGAAATATATTTGTAGCCTTTTATATGAAACTAAAGATGGATCCAGAATTCTTTAAATGAGCAAATATTCTCAATTCCAATTTCTCATGAAGAACAACACACATGCATTTTACTTCTCACATTTGGTATTTTGTTAAACACTTCTTATCCATTAGTACCAATTTGAAGTACCAACATGAAAGGAAAGGTAAACAATGGTAATCAACATTCATAGCTAGCTGACTAACCTAGGATGCAATGTGAGATTAGCATAAGTAAAGATTGCAGCATCAGGGAATTAATTTAATTGTATGTACTCAAATTATTTATACCAAGGACTATGACACAAATGATTAATCTGGAGCAAAATCATAAAGCTTAGTTACACTAGGGTACACACCTGTGCATTGCAATTCATGTGGATTTTCCCAGCGTCTGTGACCGATGTTTCCATTTTCATCTTTTGAAACAGCACAGGAACCAAACTTGTCAGTACTTGGGTTGTACCTTAACATGGCAGCAGGAAAGCTAAGAGTAGGTGGGATTGGACTAGAGCTGCAGTAGCTACAGTCACTAGTATCAGCTCAACTACATCCATACCAAATCATAGATAACGCCAGTTCAAAAGGAAGCCCAAAACTGTGGGCAATTTTTCCAGTACAGTGCAAGCTTATTCAAAGCAGACTGCATACCTCTATCTGGATTATTTATTTATTATTACACTTATATACCGCCCCCATAGCCAGGGCTCTCTGGGCGGTTCACAGAAATTCTAAAATTAAGATGAAAATGAGTATACAAAATCTAAAATTCTAAAACACAGAACATACACACATAAAGCATTAAAGCACATAAAGGATTAACAGATTTCCCAATCATCAGCATCTCCTTTGTGTCTGGATTAAGTTTCACCCTAATCCATCTCAAAGATGCCTCGAAACATAGCTTTCACACCTCTCTGGGATTATTTAAGGGAAACAAAAAGTATAGGTGAGTAACACTAACATACCATTAACTTGTCGGTTATCATTGATACTCAGGATCACCTCCCCCAGCAGTTTCATTTCAATGTTGAAAAGCACAGGGAACAACATGGAATCCCAAGGCACCCATAAATCAGCCCTTTTGCTCCTGAGGGTCGCATGCAGCAGCAGGTCAGGGGGCATACAAGTCCATGCACAACTACACTTTCACACATAGGTGAACACATGCGTGAAGGTGAACACACACCCAAGCATATCCTTCCCCCTCTCCCTCCCCTTCACAAATGCACACTCATACGCATGTAGCATCACAGTAATACTTTCTTTCATACACACACTCACAGACACATGTGCACACTCCCCCCCCCAAACCTCAGCAGGCAGAGATGGGGAGGTTCAAACCTCCCCTTCCTGCACACTGAGATCATTTTGAACCTCTCTCCCATTACTAATCAGCTGGGCAGGGAGAAGCACATACTTTAAATGGGAAAGATTGTGTGCAAGGATGACTCTCGCAGCTTCTTCCCCATGTAAATTGCGCTCTCAGCAGCCAAGCCTCTGAGGTTTGCATGTGGCCAGTGGATCAGGGGTTGCCCATCTGTGCCATAGGCCAACAGCCATGAGATGGAACAGTAGAAACACCTTCTGGAACAACCCTCCATAAAGGAACAGAACCACCATACCTCCAAGACTAATCCCACCAAGGTAACCCTGAAAAATACCGTGATTGATGCTATTGAAAGCTGCTGAGAAATTCAGGAGCATGAACAGGGTTGCACTGAGCCTGTTTGTCTCCAGCACAAGTCATCTGCTGTGGCAACTAGGCCAGATCTACACCAAGCACGATATGACACTTTGAAAACAATTTGAAAACTGTATATGGAGTGTGTTCTGGGCCCCAACAGTTGTCACTACTATTATAAACCATTTTAAAGCAGTAGCGTAGATCCTGCCTAAGTCAATTTCTGTCCTCAAAGTGACCTCAAAGTTTCTTTCCAAGGCTGAGCTAGGAGATCTTTGCTAGCATTTCTAGTTTCAAGCCCTCAAGTGGTCTGTCCATGTTTTTAGCCTTCACAATCTGAAAATCAGCCATAGCATGAGACGAAACAGAGCACTAGGTGACACTGACTGTTACAATTATAGAGTCTAAATCTGACCAAGTGTGAGTGATGTAATCTGAAAATTGCATCACAAACTGGCCACAGTAGGCTACTGATTGCCCAGTCCCTACTTCCTGGGCCTGGCTGCAGTAAGGCAAAAGGCACCCTGCATCTGGCTGCAGTAAGGCAGAAAACAAAACAAAAAGGGAGGGGTGGGCAGCACCCAGCACAAGAAAAAGAGAGGGAGGGAGGATGGCCAGGCTCAGAATGGTACCAGAAAAATAAGAAATGTAATAAAATAGTAAAATGCCCAATGCGCTGCAGTGAAACCTTCTTCAGGGGCACAAGAATACAATTTTCCTAGTAAGATAGTTGCAAGCATGCTTAAGATTCATACCAATGGTAGAACAGAAAGAGAAACCATTAGTTTTACACAGATGGCTGGAAAGGCTTCTTCTTCTTCAGCTCCCACTCTTGACCTCACCGAATAATTTGCAGTTGTGAAGAAATTTAACTCATAGCAATGACATTTATAAAAAAAAAAGAAACAAAAGAAAAATAGTGAGAGTAGACCACTTTACATTAAAACCAAGACCAAAAACCTTGCAAGCAAAGAACTAGCCCAGAAGCAAGCCGACTATAGGACCTTTTCCCTCCCCGTTACTTCTTTGCTTGCAGGAAACTTGGTGGAGGGAAGAAAACGAGGTGGTGGGTGGTGGTGGGGAGGCACTTCTACATCCTGTCTGAAATGTTACTCTCTAATTTAAGGTCTCTGGATTCGCCGATCCCATTCTGTGCCCACACACACACACACTTACTTATCTGGGAGTAAGCCTCGTTAAACTCCATGCGGCTTACTTCCGAGTAGATCTGTATAAGACCGCGCCGTTAGGGGGAAGTTCCGCTACCCGTCTTCAGGCCTGGTGCGGATCTGACGATCCTGGCGGGAAGAGCGCGGGGCCTTTGCCGCCCGGGCGGGTCTGCGCGGGGGGACGGCGGCGAGAACGACCTGGCTGCCGGCTCCTTGGGAGGGAGGGATCTTCGTTTCCTCGCGTCCGGGGAAAGGCGCCTCAGGCAGCGCGGGGGCCCCGCAGTGGTCGGCGCAGAAAGAGGCGGCGGCCGCTGCCGGGCTCGTGGCTTGGCAGAGTTCAGCTTGGTGGCGGCCCGGGAGAGTCGACGCCCACGCGCCCGCCCGGCGGTTCACGCAAGCTCGGGTCTCTTCCTATCCCATAACCGAGCTTGAGGGGAAAGCCGGGCGTGGCGGGGTCCAATTCCGCTCCGGAGTCGGGATCTGTCTCTATGGGGCCTGAGTTAAAAGGGGGCTCCGGCACCCGTGCTTTTTCTGAGTCATTGGGGAGCTGGGAGGAAAAGGTTTGGGGTTTTTTTTTGGAGCTGCAGTCAGCAGTGGGTCATCAACCCGCTCTCGCCCGCTCATTCGCCCGCGACCACTTGGCGGTGTTGAATTGTGGACATCTTTGTAAACCGCCCAGAGAGCTTTGCCTATTGGGCGGTATGGAAATGTAAGAGATGAAATGAAACGAAACGTTTTGAGCCTGCTTTGATCACTCCTATACAAATGGAGAAGGGGGAAATACTCGGAACACCGTGAGCGAATCAAAACACGCAAAACCCATTCCCAAGCACTTTTGAAAAGAACACACACATACGGGTTGCTGTGGGTGTCTCGCCCCGTCCCGTCCCCTGAATTTGGGGCTGGGGCTGGGCTCGGAGCAAAGTTCCCAGAGCTCCTGCCGGGGTCTGCCTGCCCTCCTGCCCTGCTGCTTGAGCCCTGCCAGGCAATTACGCATCAGCCCAGCATCTCCTGTTAATTTCATTGGCATCAGGCAGAGAGCGGTTCATGTTTCAGTGCGGGGTGGGGGGGCGGGAGGGGGAGGCTGTACAAATTACACCTTATCCAAATATTGGCTGCTGTTGAGGGGGGCTGGCAGCCAGGCTGTGCCCCTGGGTGGCAGCAATTAGCGCTCGATCCCCCTCCCTCCTCCCCTCCTCTATATATATTTATATCTCTCTATATATTTACCCCTCCCCCCTTTTAGCTTTAGCCAAAAAGAAACCACTCGTCTCAAGCTGATTGATTGCCCCCCTGGGAGCCATTCTCTCTTCCCCTCCCACCCCAGTCACCGACCCTGGCAGCTCCTGCAAGAGGTCTGCATGGGAAGGGGTTGCCAAAGGAAAGCCCCCACCCCACCCCACCCCCGCCGGCAGTCCCTGGGCGCTGCCCCCGCAGCTTACATTGCAGGCACTGGTGCCGGCCTGGCTGCACCCGAGCCGGCTGACGCCTCTGCCAGCCCCCAGCCCCCCAGTGCCCTCGGTCCTTTTCAGCCAGGAAGGATGCTCGGGTGACAACAACAAGGGCTTAGGCAGCGGTTAGGGAAACAGATCCGCGGCTGCCCCCCAACCCCCACGGGCAAAGCCAGGGGCGAGTGAGGGGCGCCCTTTGCCCCGCGATGCTGCCACGTCGCTCTTCTCTCATGGCAGGAGCCCTAGCTGAAGGGTTGCCTGCCCCTGTAGATTCCAGTGGGAAATGCTTGTAGATTTTGCAAAGGAGGTGCCAGAGAAAATCGGGGTGTGGGGAGGTCCGGGGACCTTTTGAAAGCAAAGACACCCCCAGGTCCTGGTAACCCTCTCCCTGTTCTGTTGCTCTGACTAGTTAATGGACCGGTATCCCCCCACCCCCTTAGCGCGATGCCAGGGAACGGGACTGCTCCCCGTGCAATGTTTCAGCGTTGGTTTGTTCTTTTAAACTACCTCTCCTTTCGTAGTTATCCTAAAGTCCTGCTCCCAGTTTTCACTCCCCGTTACCATCCAACTCCCAGGATAAGTTTTTCTTTATTTGTGGCTGTCTGGCCAATGTCACGGCTACTGCGACAGAATTGCCGTTCCTAACGGACGATCTTTTTGTCTCTCTGAACGGAAATTTTCACCCTGGAAGATGCCCGAAGTCAAGTTCGATTGGTAGCATTGGCGATATTATTTCCTCCCTTTTTGACGCATGAATTTTCCAATCCATGGCAGCCCCAGGCAGTTTAAGGTTATTCCCTTCCCACCACCTTCCATTTGCCGGTCCTTTTCGAATGGAGAGTTTTAGGATGCATTGAAATTATGTCAGAAGAACGCAGGTTCTTTCCACATCACATCTAGGCCTTAGCTAGACCTAAGGTTTATTCCAGGATTGCCCTGGGGTCAAACCTGTTCATCTAAGTGCCACACAGGGCATCCAGCGCTCAGGCTGGGACGAACCCGGGATGATCCTGGGATAAACCCTAGGTCTAGCTGAGGAAGGATGGCCCCAGTGTCGGAAGATATGATTTTGAAATTGCGACTTGAACCTCCCGGGGTGCTTTGGTCATCGCCCCCATTTCCCTGATTCACTTAAGGTGGAGATTTTAAAAAAGGTAGTTCTTTTAAAAGAAGCTGTTTGGGTTAATGCCTTTATAGAAGTGGGTTATGTAAGGAAAGGAAAGACTGGATTTTCTATATCGTGCCACGTTAATTGGAAGGAAGTCCTATTGAAGACGAGAAGACTCTGATTATAGTGTTGCGTTGGTTTCTGTTGGATGTACAGCCCGATCCTATGGAAAGACCCACGACTTTAATCTGCCTTACTCTCAAGTAAATTGGCAAGGTATTTCGAACCTTCTTCATGACAAACTTTAACAGATCCGGGCCAGTGACTCTGGAAAGGACTGGGCGCTAGATTGTGAAGTTAGGATGAAAAGAAAAGATTAGCCATCCCCCCCCCACCCCACCTCACCCCCACCCCGTGACAGCAAGCTTCGTACTGCAATGCTAGGCAGGTTGAGCTGCAAGTTCCGTCGAAAGTTACTTTTCAAGGCATTTGCAATGTGGACCCACTGCCAGCCTTAGTTATGAGCCACATCGGAGATCATGGGACTCTTGATCAGAGGTGTAGCACGTTTCTTCCTATTTCTTCATTGCTCCTAAAGCTCACTAACGAAACTGTCCCCGCCACCCGCCAGAATTGCCCAAACATTCCCTTTGTTTTTGGAAGAAGGTTTCACCAAACTTCTTTATCTCTTGCTTCTTCTCTTTCACTCCGTTACAGATGGCAAGAAGGGATTATAGTTAAATCTATTTAAGCTGGGAACGAACCCATTTTATTCAACATTTTTCTGCACGGAAAATAACTTTTCCTTCCATTGCTCGGATAACCCAATATGAATGCGGTCCTTCGTCGAGGTCTCCTTTCAGTCAAAAAGAGTCAAACTCCAACAGTAATAACAAGAAGCAGGGTCTTCCTCTTATAAATAGTGATGAGAAAAAGTCTGCTCAGCAGCTCTATGCTAAGTATCTCCAAACCTAAGAGCTGCTGTGATTTACCTGCACCTATCATCAGAGCACAACCTGTTTCTGGTCCACTTGAAAACAAAGCCAGAAAATATCCAGAGTCACTACTGCTAATATCAAGAGAGTTGTATTCAGGAAATCTATTCAGCCTGTCACTGGGAAGGCAACATGGTCCATTGCCTAAAGTCAATGGGTTATATTATGCATATACATAGATAACATTCTTTCAACTACTTTTGTGTCTTTCTTTAGATTGTAAATCTAAGTACCTCACAATTTTTTAATTTTTTAAAATAATTATCAAGTTTCCAAGAACTTCTCATCCTTTTCCTGATTTCTACTTCTTCAGTCTCCTTACTCTTCAGATAAAGGGTATGATATACAGCACACACACACACACACACACACACACACACACACACACACACACACACACTTTGTTTAGATAGAGTAGTTTAGAAGTCAATGAATTTATTTAAACCTTATGTAAAGCTCTGAAATCAGATCATATTCAAGATGTCCTAATTTCTTCTGTTACAAGACAAACTAACTGAAATTAGCAATGTAGAAAACAAATAATAAAAGCCAGTCATTTTTTGAGGAAAGATTCAAAATCAACTCCCATTTATTCCTGACACATGATGCAAATCCATGACATACTGTATAAGAAGAGCTAGATTTACATCAAATTATATTTGAATTGACCTTAAAATCAGCTATTGAATGTGGCTGAGCATTTCCAGTTTTAAAAAGAGTGTGAATGAATTTAGATGCAACTAACACATCATCTTATCATCACAATATTAAACTTCATTGGTCTCATCTGTAGACAAAATCCAATGGGAAATATAATATATGCTTCTGCTGAGCTTTCAAGATTTTTAAAATGTATTTGCCCATTTGAAATTTGGGTATAATTGTTGCATTGAAAACTGCATGACGACATGAGATTCCTGCTAACTCAAAAGTGATTGGACAGTCAAGAAAGCAAATATATTAGCAGAGGAGGCTATGGAAAGCAGAATGGGTTTGCCCTTTGGATGCTATAACCCTAAACATATCTATTTCAGAGATGAAAATTAAGAGCCATTAAGATTAATGGCATATTTCCATAAATGAATAATTATAATGGAATGCCAAGATTTGCAGACCCGATTAATGGCACTTGTTCCCTGTAACAGTATTTGGAACTCAAATATTACACCCAACCCTACTCCCAGACACATTTATTCATAAGCAAGGCCCATTCCAATGAGTAAGGGGTTATGGTCATAGCCTTAAACTGCAGCCTGTAAACAGATGAGACAAAGCCACTAGCTATCCAGCATCAGATTTGGATGTCATCACTCCCATCCTGTCCGGAACACTTTTATTCAGAAGTACATGCCATCTAATGCAATGGAACTTACTTTCGTGTAGAACCAGAGCTTGAGGCTTTAGCCTGACTTTCTAGTTAGGAATTAATGAAAGCTAAAATGAAGAGCAAATGGTTCTGATCAGGCCTATACCTGGAATTTTTAGAGACAATTCCTACAATGTAGGAAACACACTGTTTTACTTCAGTAAAATCAAAGGTTAGGCATTGTACACACACACCATTCCACCTATACATTCAGAAAGAAAGAGCAGACTTACTTTATCCCTTTAAAAGGGACTCTTTTGACACACACACAAACACACACACACACACACACTTGCATTTGCCTAGATATGACACATATTTGAGACTAAGACAAACAAGAACTATTAGGAGAACTAGCTGGCTAGCACCCTCATATCAATCACATTAACTTAATAGTCAGTATTCTTGAAATAAATGGGACTTCCAGGTGCCTATGTTTAGACTGGGGTGTAAAAGAAAGACAACGAAGGAGGGTGGAGATTTTTCCATGCAAACCAGTGCATTTTGAAATAGGACTACAGAGGATTTTGTTGTGACCTAATTCTCAGTGCTTTGGCCAAAGTTGTTAACTAGTGGATCAGTTATTCTTCAGTTCAAGAGAACACACCCCAAACTTTAATATGGAAGATTTCTAAAGCGCACAGTTATATTATGCTAAACACCAATTTCTTTAAGAGCGGAAAAGAAACCCTAAGCATCAGGGTTAGAACAAGGAAGCCAACAAGTCATTTTTAATGAAAGCAATGGTGTACAGTAAGGCTGCAACAACAGTAATTCACAAACTAGCTGGAACTCAGAATCCAACCAAAAGCAAAGCTCAAAAACTGACCTCAAGAAATCTCTGCTTGATCATTCCCTCTTCTCACAGTTCTTTTTCCTGCGTAAAGTGCTTATCATGTAAGAGAGTCCTTACTACTGTTTTTAAATGAAACTTTTCAGTGCTTCTCTTCCGTCAGCATTTAGTTTTCAAACTTGAGTGGAATATGGACAATAAAGGTGTGATAAGCATTATCCACAAGAAGGAGGATTTTTAAAAAATGTTTTTAGAAGAGGGAAATAATAGGACGGGTCTTGTACTGTTACACAACAATATTACATCAAATGCATAAACTGCACTAAAGGGCTCTATGTGAAATGTTTCACTCCAATAATTAATCTCTTTACTTTTGTATGACAAAAATTTCACATTGAAATAGGCTATAAAATAGCCCTTGGGCTTCCCTTTTAAGTTTACTTTTTAATCCTTTGTAACTTAGTATTGTCAGCTCTAATAGCTTTGGCCAACCTTTAAGGAAAAAAGTTGCAGAGAGGCTGAGATTCAATATAAATCTGAGATGGATATCAAAACAGCCATATAAAGAACATTTGTAATTCTCTGAATCCATAATGCACACTTCATTTTAAAAATTTCTGCAGTTACTGGGAAATTCCAATCATATTATTTGACTGGAAATTCCAGTCACATATTAGGTTTCCAAAATTTTAGTTCACAAAGTTGTAACAAGACAAAAGCAGCCAATTCAAATTGAATCCCCTCTGTCTTAATCTCCTATAGCCATATTTCCCCCACTGCCCTGGCTCATCCTTAGTTCTATACTGGCTAACTTTTCAAAGTATCTCTTCTCCATCTTCTTGACTTGCCACCTGACACATGTTTGATCTATTCTTAGTAGTTTCATATAGGCAGTGTTAGGCTGGCTGATGAAGAGTTCTTTGTAACTCAAAAGCTTGCCTACTCATAAGCTAGCAAAAGGAATCCCAAGACAAGATGTCATGGTACATCTCACGGGATATAAGGACAATCCCCAGTGAAACCAATGGCAATGTTCCAATTTTTTTGTTTTTGTTTTTATAGCTCTGAATTACATTCATAGGCTGCCAAGCTAAAATGCTTTCTTGGGCATGAATTTTCTGAAAAATACCAACTGGACTTTCTTCGAGAACACCCCATTCTAAAACATGAAAATAACTTTCCCTGAGCCTCCACTAGGACTCAAATATGCAAGCATGTAGGAAAGTAATTTGGCACTTCTATTCTCTCCTTACGAAGCATTGTATTGATTAACTGGAATTTACTTCCAATTAAGTGGCATTAGAAAACTTTACATCCTCATTGTCCTGCTGCCCCAATGACATCAGTGGAACTTACTTCCAAGGAAGTGTGTGAAGGGTGGCAGTTTTAGGATTGGATCCTGAAGATTTGGGGTCGTTTTGTATAGCAATTCAAGTCAAAGTCAGCTTAAGCTACCTCCCAAGCTATCTAGAAAAATCCACATCATTACTTTTGAGTTTATTATGGTAAATATATAACACAGAAACTCTTACCTGAACTTGGCTCTCAACACTCTGATTGTACAACAATTAAAATACAGACTTCAGAAGAATTAAGATATTATTATTATTATTAGCAATAAAATTATAATAATAAAATAATAACAACAATAACAACAACAGCAAAACAATGTTCTCCCCAGAGACTCCCCACCGGCCAGGGCCATGCTTTGCACTGATAAGTCTGATTCCTAAGGGATGCCCGTCTCAGTGTCCTTTTCTCTGCGTCTCCCTTTTAGGAATGCACCAAGGCAGGATGTAAGGCGCTTTTGCCCTCGGAGGAGTTCGGTGGAGTCTGTTCCAGGAGGGAAGAAGACGAGCTGGGCGAAGCGGTCGCCGGGCAGAGCTGCTGCTGCTGCGTCACCTGGCTGACCGTCAGGGCAGGGATGGCGGCGGCTGGGGGCATGGCGGGGGTGGGCTTGATGGGCACGGGGATGGCGGGCAGCGTCTGTGCGGGCGGCGGGTGGCACAGGGCCTTGACCGGCACGCCGAAGGGTCCGTACTCCCCGGCGGCCAGGGGCATGCCGCCGACAGGCTCCATCACGCCCACGTGGGGCCACACGGAGCTGACCATGGTGCTGATCTGCTGGCTGGCCACCGGGTAGCCCAGGTGGTGCATCACCGAGGCCAGCGGCAGCCCGCCGCCCTGCAGGACCCCCTTGTAGTCTCGCCCGATGAGGTTCTCGATGGCGAAGGGGTGTTTGAAGCCGGGCGCCGGGCCGTAGGGCGGGAACTGCGGCAAGCGTCCCACGGCGGCGGCGGCGGCGGCGGCGGCGGCGGCAGCCGCAGCGGCCACCGTGGGGTCCGGATGGCCCTTGCTCGCGACCGGGGGCTGGAGCGGGGGCGGCGGCGGCGGCGGCGGGTGCTGCGGGTGGAAGTAGTGGCTCAGGTGCGGGTGCAGCATGCCGCCGCCCCCGCCGGCCTTGGCGGCCGCGGGCACATGGGGCTCGGGCCGCGGCACCTTGAAGCGCTTCCTGCGCCGGAGGAAGCTCCCGTTCTCGAACATGTCGCCGCAGTCCGGGTGCAGCGCCCAGAAGCTGCCCTTGCCCGGCTGGTCGGGCCGGCGCGGGATCTTGATGAAGCAGTCGTTGAAGGAGAGGTTGTGGCGCAGCGAGTTCTGCCAGCGCTGCGTGTGCTCGCGGTAGTAGGGGAAGCGCTCCATGATGAACTTGTAGATGTCGCTCAGCGGCAGCATCTTCTCGGCCGAGTGCTGGATGGCCATGGCCGTCAGCGAGATGTACGAGTACGGCGGCTTCTGGTCGCTGTAGGAGCTCTTGCCCGGGCGAGGCATGGCACGTGCCCACCCGCCACCGCCGCGCGCTCGGATCACCTCCTGGGTCTCCCCGACGGGCGTCCCTGCATCACGCCCGGGGGGCGACGGAGCCGTCCACACGTTCTCCGAGCCTCGTCGGAAGACTTCCACGCATTTCAGCAGCACTTGGTGGGCTTTCAGCCAAAGCCTCCCCAGGGGAGGAACACCGATTCCCCCCGGAACCCCCGGGCTCCTGCTCAGTCTGTCCTGCCCCGCTGATCTGGGATGCCGATCGTGGTTAGCTTGGGCCTTCACACCCACTTTCTAGGACTGGCGCTCCGTTGCTACACGCGTTCTCTCCGAAGCAAAGCCTGTTCCTGCCAAAGGGACATTCCGACAAGCAAGACCGCTTCAGACCTTAGCTCAGGGGTAGCGTGCGCAGAAGGTCCCAGGTTCGATCCCCGGCAGCTTCAGGTAAGGTTGGAAAGAGCGCTGCTGCCAGTCCGTGTCGACAGCACTGAGCGAGATGGACCTATGGGCTGACGCGGTATAAGGTAGCTTCCTAAGACCCCCACCCCCAGTCTCTTACAGTCCCTCTATACCACCGGTGAGACAAGAATGTATAACTTTCCTTTCCTTCACTCCCTCCCCCTGGTCTTGCTAGCGGGAAGAGCTTTAAGCCATAGTCACGCAATCAGCACCGTTCCTCGACTGCTCCGTTTCCCAGCCTGGCCTGGATTTGAAGTTAGGAGTAAGAAAAACTTCAGGCCTGGTGCGCTGCGCTTCGCGCTCGTCCCTCTCGGGCAGGCTGCAGCTCAGGCTCGACTCCAGCCAGAGCTCCGGGAGTCCTGCGAAGAGGCGCATCTGCCCCCAACCCCCGGACCAAACCGGCGCTCTTCCCGCGGACCCGGGCCGGCAGGGACGGCGAAAGTCCCCCCCGCCCCCTGCCGGAGAGCGCGCCGCGTCTTTGCCGCCCTGGCAGAGTTGGCTGGGCGAGGGCAACGGGGGCTCGGGTGGTCCGGGGGTGGGGGGAGGACGGCGGGGAGATCGACCTGGCTGACGGCTCTACGAGGCAGGGAGGTTGGACTCGCCTCCTCGTGTCCGGGGAAAGGCGCCCCAGGCAGCGCGGGAGTCTCGCAGTGACCGAGCGCTCGGCCGCGCAGGAAGAAGCAGCGGACTGGGGCTGGAGAGGCGGCAGCGGCGGCGGCGGCGGCAGCAGCGGCTGGTTTTGCGGCTCCGCGGCGCTTGCCTGCTCAGTTTTGTGCGGGTCCCTGGCCAGAGTGCTGAAGCCCCCGCCTCGCTCCGGCTTCCTTAGCATCACATGACGGAGACTTGGGGACGCGCGGAGCCGCCGATCGCCTTCCTCTTCCCCACCCGCCCCCCTCCACTACTTAGGCGGACAAGGTGGGGCCAGGGACACGCGCGGCGAGGCGAGCCGAAGCCGGAGGGAGCCTTTCAATCGCGTCTCTCTTTCTCTCTCTCTCTGGCAAGCCGAGAGCCCCCCTTCCCTTTCCGCCTCCCCAGCGCCCACCACTCACACAGCCCCTTGAGCGACGCGCAGCTCGCCTTCGCTTCTGCCCTGGGAATCGGTCCCCCCACCGCCTCGCACCCCCACCTAGGAATGCCTCCTCCTCCTCCTCCTCCTCTCTTGCATGGCTCATGCCTGGCATTTATTGTTAGAAGAGAGACCAGACCTCCAGGGGAACTCTGCAGAGGTTGGTGGCTCCTATTTCAGTGGGACGGTGAATCCACTCTGGGCTTCACCCAGAACCAGTCAGAACCCTGAAGGAGCTGGCCAAGGAGATGAATCCATGTTGGGGAGAGGGCCAGCACTTTAGTGTTCTGACTGAAATCCAGAGTGGATTCACTGCCCCAAAGAAATAGGAGCCACCAGCCTCATAGAACGGGCATTAGGACCCCCAAATTGGAAAGATTTCTGTCTAGGAATGGCTAAGGCTGCCTTAGGCTCAGTTGGAAAAAAATAACACAGAGAAAGAGAGATTGCACCCGTTGCTGGAATTCCTTTTGCGTGATGTTATAACAGGTGCACCAGTGATGAAGTTGGTACATAAAACAGCCCAATCCTAGGCAGGCTTGCTCCAAAGTAAGCCCCAATGTGTTCAATGGGCCCCGGATAAGTATGTCTGGGACTGCGGCGTTAGTGAAGTCAGTTATGAAAGATACCATCCTACTTAGGAATGGCTCCTTATTTCAGCGAGACGTGGTTCTGGGTAGACAGGAGTAGACATCACGCTGTATAGAGTTTTGTTGCTTCTGCTGCTGCTGCTGCTTCTTCTTCTTCTTCTTCTTCTTCTTTTGTTTGTTTGTTTGTTTTGCTGATACTCCACCAAGTTTTCCCTTTTCAAAAGCATTTACTGGGAAGTAAGTTCCACAGGACTCAACAAGACTTGCTTCCAAGACTTGATGGAAGTGCCAAAGGCAGAGTAAAAGGAGGAGGAATATAAACTGGCATCCCGATTGCACCTGGTTTCTAACTTAAGCCCCACTGATCATAAAAAGCTGTGGATCGGGATAGGAGATTGATGAAGAGACGCTCTGCACTGAATTGCTGTTCTCAGTTGGACTTCACTTTTAAAGTAACGGTTTTTAGGGTTGATCCACCATCAGCTGCTGCTGAAAGAATGCTATCGCTGATTTTGGTGGTACCTGACTTTGAAGTTATATCCCATTTTCCTTTGAAGTAAATCCTATTAATTTCAGCACACTTTCCCTTTGTGGTTAGGAGTGCCATTTCTCTGTCCCTACCATTGCGAACACGGAATTGTAAGCAAGTTACATTGAAACCAGGGCAATTTTTTACTTACTTCCCACTAAAACTGTGTAGGACTGGGGTGTATATAAACCATCTGGACAGAGACTGCCGTCCAGCGTAGAGAATCACCAAAAAGGCGCTCAGCAATGACATTAGTAAAACTAGCGATCAGGTTGAATAATTCAGCACCGGGGCCAGGAGACGTCTCGCCAACCTTTGCGTAAAAGAGAACTTTTCAGTGAGATCATTTTCGGTGATCCGAGAGCAACGCTCTCTCTGCCAGAGAGAAAAAGGGGCTGCGGCGGCCATGCTCTGCCTGGGTCAGCGGGAAAAGGAGAGGAAAAGATTTCTTGGAGTCGCTGCCATCAGCCCTCTCTCGAACGCACATTCACACGTTGGTCAGGCGCGCGCATTTCACCGTGTTGAATAGTTGTCATCAACGGCGTTTAGTCTGGTCTGATTTTTCCACTCCTATACAGAAGGGGGAAACACACGGGAGACCGGGAGCAAAACACACAACCAACTTCCAAGTGCAAGGCCAGACAGCTGCCACTTTCCGAAGCAAAAAAGGGATAAGAAAACAACAACAAAGAGGGAAGAGCTGATAGAGATGTACAAAATTATGCATGGTGTGAAGAATGGAGAGAGGGAGACAGTTTTCTCCCTCTTCCCTAATACTAGAACCCGCGGTCCTCCCATGGAGCTAACTGGTGGGAGATTCAGGACAAATAAAAGGAAGGACTTCTACACACAGCACGTAGTTAAATTATGGCATTCACTACCACAAGATGTAGTGATGGCCACCAATTTGGATGGCTTTGAAAGGAGGTTGGATAAATTCCTGGAGGAGAAGGCTATCAATGGCTCCTAGTCCTGATGGCTATGTGCTACCTCCAATGTCTGAGGCAGTAAGCCTATATACACCAATTGCTGGGGAACATGGTTGGTGCTTGTGGGTCGACAGCTGACTGGCCGCTGGTCTGATCCAGCATTGCACTTCTTATGTTCTTATTTATTTAAATGATTTCTATCCTGTTCTTCGGACGAAAAAGGTACTAACCGCTCTTTGTATACCCTGGACTTGTTGGACTTGACTCTGGGGTGTAGGTTCTCAAAATGATGGTTATTGAGTGTCACTCTTCAGTTTGGTCAATGTGAAATGATAACTGTGACAAAAAGGTTTAGAGTTGTCCCAAACTGAACCCTTATCGAGGACGATTCCCTGCACTGCTTGCTACATCTACCCGATGGTGCTACTCACTGAGTAAGATGCAGGGGTCATTTATGAGTCAAGGCTGACTCCGAGTAGCCCCACGTGGGGAGCTGCCCGTCCCCTGAGTTTGGGGCTGGGGCTGGGGCTGCGCTCCGATCAAAGTTCCCAGAGCTCCTGCCGGGGTCTGCCTGCCCGCCTGCCCTGCTGCTTGAGCCCTGCCAGGCAATTACGCATCAGCCCAGCATTTCCTGTTAATTTCATTGGCATCAGGCAGAGAGCGGTTCATGTTTCAGTGCGGGGTGGGGGGCGGGAGGGGGAGGCTGTACAAATTACACCTTATCCAAATATTGGCTGCTGTTGAGGGGGGCTGGCAGCCAGGCTGTGCCCCTGGGTGGCGGCAATTAGCGCTCGATCCCCCTCCCTCCTCCCGCCTTTATATATATTTATATCTCTCTATATATTTACCCCTCCCCCCTTTTAGCTTTAGCCAAAAAGAAACCACTCGTCTCAAGCTGATTGATTGCCCCCCTGGGAGCCATTCTCTCTTCCCCTCCCACCCCAGTCACCGACCCTGGCAGCTCCTGCAAGAGGTCTGCATGGGAAGGGGTTGCCAAAGGAAAGCCCCCACCCCACCCCCGCCGGCAGTCCCTGGGCGCTGCCCCCGCAGCTTACATTGCAGGCACTGGTGCCGGCCTGGCTGCACCCGAGCCGGCTGACGCCTCTGCCAGCCCCCAGCCCCCCAGTGCCCTCGGTCCTTTTCAGCCAGGAAGGATGCTCGGGTGACAACAACAAGGGCTTAGGCAGCGGTTAGGGAAACAGATCCGCGGCTGCCCCCCCCAACCCCCACGGGCAAAGCCAGGGGCGAGAGAGGGACGCCCTTTGCCCCGCGATGCTGCCACGTCGCTCTTCTCTCATGGCAGGAGCCCTAGCTGAAGGGTCGCCTGCCCCTCGATTAAAACCCTGTAGATTCCAGTGGGAAATGCTTGTAGATTTTGCAAAGGAGGTGCCAGAGAAAATCGGGGTGTGGGGAGGTCCGGGGACCTTTTGAAAGCAAGACACCCCCAGGTCCTGGTAACCCTCTCCCTGTTCTGTTGCTCTGACTAGGAAATGGACCGGTATCCCCCCCACCCCCTTAGCGCGATGCCAGGGAACGGGACTGCTCCCCATGCAATGTTTCAGCGGCGGTTTGTTCTTTTAAACTACCTCTCCTTTAGTAGTTATCCTAAAGTCCTGCTCCCAGTTTTCACTCCCCGTTACCATCCAACTCCCAGGATAAGTTTTTCTTTATTGGTGGCTGGCTGGCCAATGTCACGGCTACTGCGACAGAATTGCTGGTCCTAACGGACGATCTTTTGTCTCTCTGAATGAACTTCAGTCACTGAGAATGCAGGTTCGTCAAATGAGGTCTTAGTGTCAAAAAACTTAACATTG